>NC_056728.1:1461214922-1461424922 GCF_019279795.1 Protopterus annectens
TCTGGACTCAGCTGCTGCTGTTGCTCCTTGGTTAAAGGTTTCAGCGAGAAATTTGAGGATCTTTAAAATAGGTGCAGTAAAAGAGTCAATACTATTTTTGGCTGTCCAACAAAAGAACCGCTTCCATTTGCTAGTATAAGGTTTTCTCGTTGAGGATTTGTGAGAAGAAATTAAAATATATTGTACTGCTGGGGAGATGTCAGGAAGCCTGGCTAAGATGGGAAGTGAAGAAGCCAAGCTGTCAGCTTGAGGGTCTTTATGGAAGGATGGAATGTACTCGACTGATGCACCAGGAGATCTGTAACTGGGTCCAGGATCTAAGGTTCCTCTTGGAGATGTGGCCATAGGAAGGGGAACCATATTTGACGAGGCCAGTAAGGGGCAATGAGTATTAGTTTGCAACCCAATGATTTTGCTTTCTAAAGAACCTTGGGTATTAGAGGGAATGGGGGAAAGGCATAAAGAAGTCCCGGCGGCCAATTGTGAACAAGTGCATCCCTGGGTGACTGTCCCGGTGGGGGGACTAGGGCAAAATACCAGCTACATTTGGTAGTGATGGAGGTGGCAAAAAGATCGCAGTAAGGCTGGCCCCACTTGTGAAAAATTTGGTTCAGAATTTCCTGATTCAGGGACCACTTGTGAGGCATCAGGATAGCCCTGCTGAGCTTGTCTGCTATCACGTTGGATTTCCCCCGAATGTGCACTGCAATCAGAAAGCATTGGGAAGGCATTGCCCACTGCCATACTCTTAGAGCCTCTCGACACAAGGGATAGGATCTGGTTTCACCATGCTTGTTGATGTACCACACCACTGACATGTTGTCCATTTGAATTGCGATTGTCTCTGTAGGTAGAGATCCCTGTAGTGATTGCAATGCCAGAAACATAGCTCTAATCTCTATTACGTTGATGTGCAAGTGGTACTCGTGTTGTTGTCAAGTTCCTTGAATAGTCTGTCCCAGATAATGTCCCCCCCACCCTATCTGGGAAGTGCCTGTGGTCACTGTGGCTACTGGTTGGGGAGGATGAACAGCCTGCCTATCCTCACCTGCGTAGACTAAAGCCACCATTTTAGATCCTTCTTGCAGGTCTCCGTGATGAGAATTTTGTGTGACATGGGTAGATCTTTCATGGACCATTTAGCAAACAGGAGCCACTGTAATATCCTCATGTGGAAGCACGCCAAGGGAAAAAGAAGTTATGTACCTACCATAACGTTCGATGTTTGTAGTCCATCTCACCCTTCATTCTTACTCTTGGGATCGGAGCCGAACCTTGGCTCCGACTCAGCTATACTCTAGCTCCAAAACTTCTGGTTGGCTCGTGGCTAGGAGGTATCCCATGATGCATCACTAACACAACCCAGACCTTGTCTGCTGCAAGGAGAAACATACAGAGATAAAGAACAAACCAAGTTGAAAGGACTAACAAAACCAAACGAACAGGAGACACTCTACCCCCAGGTCTGCACGGAGGGGGCAGGAGGGTGGGTTCATAAGAATGAATGGCGAGATGGCCTACAAACCGAACATTATGGTAGGTACATAACTTCTTTATGTTCTGTAGTCCTATCTCGCCTTCACTCTTACTCTTGGGACAGCATCACTAGCACCTTCATTTTGGGTGGCTCATTGGAAAATGCTCCTGAGTACTGTGGAACCAAAGGAAGACCTGTTCCTGGAAGCCATACCCAATTTGTAGTGAGTAATGACTGTATAAGGTGAAGCCCATGCTGCTGCAGCACAAATGTTGTCTTATTGGAATTTAATTTTAGCCTGAAAAGCTACCGAGGTAGACACAGACCTGATAGAATGAGCTTTCACCTTGAAGGGAAGATCTTTGCCACTGGATGAATAGACAAAGGAAATGCAGCTGGAAATCCAGTGAGATAATGTGACTTTAGAAATTGGAAGGCCCTTCCTAGTATCTGAAAAGAAAACAAATAATTGATCTGAACTTCTGAAATCTTTAGTTCTGTTCAGATAAAAACACAATTGTCTATGCAGATCCAGTGGGTGAAATTTGTACTCTGCCTTGTTAGAAATATTAGGGAAGAATACAGGCAATTCAATAGATTGATTAATATTGGCTTGAGAAGAAACCTTAGGAATAAAGGAAGGGTTTGCCCATAAGGAGACCCTATCTTTGTGAAACACCAAATAAAGGGGCTTAACAGAAAGAGCTTGCAGTTCAGAGACCCTTCTTGCAGAAGTGATGGCCACTAAAAAAAGAAGTTATGTACTCACCATAACGTTCCATGTTGGTAGTCCATCTCACCCTTCATTTTTACATATGGGTTCGGAGCCGAGGCCGATTTTCAAGCTCGAAGACTTCTGGTTGGCTCGTGGCTAAGCAGGTATGCCAAAGTGCACCAGTGCAATCCCCAGATCTTGTTTGTTGCTCACTAGCAATAGAAAGAGATAGAAAGAAACCCTTAACCAACAAACCAATACTAAAGAGTTGCCAACCAAGAAATTTATAATATTACCTCCAGATCTTCCAGGATGTGGGCAGGAGGGAGAGTTGGTAAAAATGAAGGGTGAGATGGACTACCAAAATGGAACGTTATGGTGAGTGCATAACTTCTTTACGTTAGGTAGTCCAATCTCACCTTTAGTTTTACATATGGGACAGCGTCCCTAGCGCCTAATTCTTGGGTGGCTCATTGGAAGATACTCCTGAGCACCGTGGAGCCAAAGGATGCTCTACCCTTAGAAGCCAAATCCAACTTATAATGAGTAATAAAGGTGTGAGGGGTAGCCCACGTAGCTGCTGCACAAATATGATCAATTGGTACCCTGGCTTGGAAGGCTGCAGAGGTAGACAGAGACCTGGTAGAGTGAGCTTTATCCTCTGGGGTAAGGGTCTGCCCTCCGTGTTGTAGATGAAAGCTATGCAACTCGAAATCCAGTTAGACAATGTCACCTTAGAAACTGGCAAACCCGGTCCGGAATCAGAAAAGGAAACGAACAACTGGTCTGACTTCCGAAATTCTCTGGTCCATTGCAAATAGAAACGCAGCTGTCTGTGAACATCCAACTGGTGTAAACGGTATTCCGCTGCATTGCTATGATTGGGAAAGAAGACTGAGAGTTCAATGGACTGGTTCAATGTGGCAGAAGAACAAACTTTGGGGACAAACGAAGGATTGGTACGTAAAGAAATTAGAAGTTATGTACCTACCATAACATTCCATGTTAGTTGTCTTCTCTCGCCTTCTTTCTTGCTGGATGGGTTCGGCTCCGACTCGGCACTTGCTAAGCTTGAGAACTCCTTTTACCAGCTCGAGGCAACCCTATATCCCATGATGCAAGGCGAGACTACCTCAGATCTCGTTTGATAGCCAAATACCCTGCTAAATAATACTATTCCCAAAGGAAGAGCAAAGACTAGCCTAGAAGAACTAGGCAAAAAAAGTTCCTAAGATAGACTCTTTCTACTGAAAACTCAACCTGAGAAAGAGAAGCCCTTCAAGATCTGTCCAGGCCAGGGGGAAGGAGGGAGGGACGAAGAAAGAAGGCGAGAAGACAACTAACATGGAACGTTATGGTAGGTACATAACTTCTAAATGTTAAGTTGTCAATCTCGCCTTCATTCTTGCTGGATGGGACCGCGTCCCTAGCACCTGTATCCCGGGTGGCTCAATGGAACAGACTCTTGAGTACTGTGGAACCAAAACTGGCTCTGTCCCTGGAGGCCAAATCTAATTTATAATGAGTGACAAAGGTATGAGGAGTGGCCCAAGTAGCCGCTGCACAAATGGTATCAATAGGTAGTCTATCCTGAAAGGCTGTAGAAGTGGATAGGCTCCTGGTTGAATGTGCTTTCGGTTTTGAGGGTAGTTGCTTGCCTCTGAGCGAGTACACATAAGAAATGGAGGAAGACAACCATCTGGATAAGGTCACTTTCGACACTGGGAAACCTTTCCTGTTTTCTGCATAGGAAACAAATAATTGATCCGATTTCCTGAATTGTTTAGTCCTATGCAAATAATATCTGAGCTGACGATAGACATCCAAAAAATGAAGTTTTTGCTCAGCTCTGTCAGAATAATTAGGGAAAAAAACTGGTAGATCGATGGATTGATTAATGTTAGTCTGAGAAACAACCTTGGGCAGAAAGGATGGATTTGTTCTCAAGGATACCCTGTCCTTGTGAAAAACTAAGTATGGGGAACGGATGCAGAGAGCTTGAAGTTCAGATACCCTCCTTGCTGAAGTGACAGCCAGTAAGAATATTGTTTTCTAGGTCAGCAACTTTAAGGAGCATGAAGCAGACAGTTCGAAGGGGGGTAAAATCAAGGATGCTAACATTAAATTCAGATCCCATTGTGGAGGAGGATGTTTTATTGGAGGCTTTAGGTGAAAAACTCCTCTCAGAAAAGCTTTGCATAGTCTATGCGACATAATGTTATGATCTTGCAAGCCAACATGATATTTAGAAATTGCCGCCAGTTGAACTTTAACTGTTGATGAAGAAGATCCTGACTGAAAAACTTCAGCCAGAAAATCTAAAATTGAATGCACAGGTGCCGTAAAAGGATCAATGTGCCTGGAGTTTGCCCATAGGGAAAAACGTCGCCACTTGCTAGCATAAACCGTTCTGGTGGACGACTTCAAGGAAGCTATTAAGATATCTCTGACCGGATCAGAGATCATAGGAAGCCTGGCTAGGGAAGGAAGTGGAGCAACCAAGCAGTGAGGTTGAGAGAACGAATGGCCCGGTGTTGCTGACCCGTTTGGTGGATCAGAAGATCCGGAACTGGGTCCAGATGCCAAGGCTGCACCAGGAGGTGATGATGTAGGGTCGGAAACCAAATTTGTCGAGGCCAATAAGGGGCAATGAGAATCAACTTGGCTCTCAAAACGGTAGCTTTCTGAATGACCTGTGGAATTAAGGGGAAAGGGGGAAATGCGTACAGAAGTCCCCGGGGCCAATCCTGGGTTAGAGAGTCTCTCAGGGGTTGGCCTGGTAGGGGAAAGAGGGTGAAGAAGTCCGGGCATTTGCTGTTTTGGGGTGTAGCAAAAAGGTCGAAACAAGGGGTGCCCCATTTCAGAAATATCTCTTCCACTACCGAATGATTGAGAGACCACTCGTGAGGCATGAGAATGGCTCTGCTCAGTCTGTCCGCTAAGAGGTTGGACCTGCTGGGGATGTGCGTTGCTATCAGAAACCGATGAGAGGAGATTGCCCATTGCCAAAGTCTGAGAGCTTCTCGACACAAAGGATAGGACCTGGTCCCGCCCTGTTTGTTGATGTACCAGACTACAGACATGTTGTCCGTTTGAACTGCAATAGTCCCCGAGGGAAGAAAGTCGTTGAGGGCTTGCAACGTTAAAAGCACCGCTCTCATCTCCAGGACATTTATGTGCAGATGGTATTCTGTGGGTTGCCAAGTCCCGTGGACCATCCTGCCCTGATAATGCCCCCCCCACCCGATCAGAGAGGCATCCGTAGTGACTGTGGCAACCGGAGGTGGGGGATCAAATGGTCGGCCCTGATGAAGCAGAGGGGAAGATATCCACCAGGTTAGATGAGTCCTGCACGATTGTGTAACCAAGATTTCGTGCCTCATGGGTAGGTTCTGGAACGACCACTGAGTGAATAACATCCACTGCAGAAGACGCAAGTGGAAGCGAGCTAATGGAAGAAGTACAATGGCCGCAGCCATAAGACCTAGAACCTTGAGAACCAATCTGGCTTTGACTTTGTTGCTCAGTAAAATAATCTGAACATATTTTTGGATGTCCAGAATTCTCTGATTTGTTAGTCTGGCTAACATACTGACGGTGTTTAGTTCTGCGCCTATAAAGGTGATAGATTGGCAAGGCAGCAGAGAAGATTTTTCGAAATTCACAGATATTCCCAACTTTCTGCAAAGCTGCAGAGTGTAGTCTCTGCTCTGAAGAAGCTGATGCTTGGTGGTGGCGGAGAGGAGCCAGTCGTCCAAATAAGGAAACACCTGGAATCCTTGACGTCTCAGATGAGCCGTAACCACTGCCATGCATTTGGTAAACACTCTGGGGGCTGAAGTGAGGCCAAAGGGCAGGGCTCTGAATTGATAATGACTGGTCCCTAGCAGCGGAGAAACCTCCTGGAGCGCCTGTGTATCTTTATGTGATAGTACGCGTCCTGAAGGTCTATCGAGCACATCCAGTTGTCCTTGCCCAAAAAGGGCAGAATGGACTGAAGCGTGACCATCCGAATTTTGCCTTCTTGACAAATCTGTTTAGATTGCTCAGGTCTAAAATTGGTCTCCAATCTCCCGTCCTTTTGGGGACCAAAAGAATCTTGAGTAGACGCGGATCCTACTTGGTCTGCTGGAACAGTCTGGACGGCTCTTTTTTCTAGGAGCTTTGAAACCTCCTGTTTTGCCAAATCCCTTTGACCGGGTGAGATGTCTGGAAGGGATTGGTGAGGTACGGGATACCTTTCGAAGGGGATTTTGTAACCCTCGGATATGATCGACTGTACCCACATGTCTTGTGAGAGGGAACACCAGGCTACTGGGTACAGCGATATCCTTCCCCCGACTGCCTCCAAGGGTGGACAGTCGGGCAACACCTCAGGGATGCTGAAAGGGTTTGTCAGGAAGAGGCTCCCTGCTACCCTGATTCTGGGGACCCCCCCCTGCCTCTAAGGGCGGCGTCTATTATTGTTACCCCCTCTGCCTCTGGGGTAAACTGACCACGTGTGTCCGGCGCAACTCCTTGGGCTTTACGGAACCACATCTTTCCTCCTTTCTGACCCTTGGGATAGGGTCTAGAAGGAGTGGAAAAATGGACTCCTATGGCAGAAAGTGTTTTGCCGTCTTGCTCACACCTGGTCAAGGTTTCCTTCACCTGAGGTCCGAACAAAGCCGAACCGTCAAAGGGGGTATTGGTGAAGGACGCCTTAAAGGGGTCCGCGAAATTACAAAGCCGCATCCAGGCCTGACGTCTAAGAGCCACTCCTGTGCCTGCGGCTCTACTCGCTCCATCGGCCGCATAGAATATGAGCCGCATGGAGGAGTTGGTCAAAGAATTTAGGATTGCTAGCTGTGAGGCAATCTTGTCTTGAGCCCCAGCAGCTGAAGAATCCTGAACCACTTCACCTAGTTCCTTGAGAATATCTCTCTGAAGTCTGGTGAAATGACAAAGGTAGTTCAGCGAACGCATAGCAAAGGTCACTGAAGAAAACATCCGCTTGCCATACCTATCCATGGTCCTAGAGTCTTTGTTAGGAGGATGGACAGGCATGGAAGGATCCGCAAGTTCCTTCTTGGTGGCCACCGCCACCACCATAGCATCCACAGAGACGCCCTTAGAAAGAAACTGCTTGTCTGAAGGGGCTGTAATAAATTTGGATGGCCTCCTGGGGACAGGTTCCACAGAATCTGGCTGCCACGCCTTCCGAGCCACTACCTGCATGAGTGGGTCGAAAGGTGGAGACACCCAGGAGGTGGAGGGTCGGGATCCAAAAGCCTCCAGGTATACCGACTCATCCTCGGAGGGGTCAATGGAAGGCCAGTTCCCCCTCTGTTTGAGGAGTTCCAGGATGTCTGAAAAGGAGACATCCTCAGAGGGGGACCGAGGGGAACCCTCCGACTCATCTAAGTCGGTATCTGATGTTGTAGACTCAGGGGAGTCTGTGTGTTTCCTCTTACACGTCCTCTTTCATGGGGGTTCCCCTGCAGGATCAGGAGAAACCTAGGAAGAGGAAGTTATTCCCAATGGGGAAACCTGGGGCGATGGATCCCTGGGCCTGGGAGCAAGAGGCTGGCAAGAGACATCAACAGGCACCGAAGAGGGGGGAGCTAAAGGAATGGACCGTTGACCTGGCTCAGGGGCCAGGACACTCCTCATCACCTCAAAGGCTCCCCTCCCAGGGAGAACGGAATACTCCCGTTCCGAAGAAAGAGGAATTCCCAGCTCCACTGAGACAGAAGGCTCCGAGGCCGATGTCGGTGCCGAGCTTACCAAAGCTGAAGCCCCGAGAGGGAGAGCGGGGTCGGACAAGGGTCCGATGCCACTAGCCCCTCGGAGCCGACAAGGAAACCGGCGACGGATCCCTCCAAGGAAGGTCTCATGGAGGAGATCGGGCAAGACGACGGAGCGAAGGGGGTGTATCGGCTCCGGCCGACACGGTCACTGTCCCGAGAAGCTCCGGCTCCAAACTCTGGTGGAGAGTCGGAGGAGGAATTTCAAGGGGAAGAGCAATAGCCGAAGTCTGCTGAGACGGGCTATGGAGCATTTGGGCTAGTGCCTGTGACTTCAACAGCCTGCTTACCACCCTCTCTAAATCGTGGTCAGACAGCCTGGAAGATCTCGAAGATCGGCTCCGATGACTCCGTTCCGATAAAAGAGGAGACCTCGGAGCCAAGTGAATCGACTCCAAAGAAGGGGACCGAGATCTCTTCTTGGACGAAGCCATCGGAGCCGATGTCCTCTGGGTTCCAGATGGAGCCGAAGACTTCTCGGCTCCGATACTGGATAACACGTCGGCACCAGTCGGTGCCGACAAGGCAACTGTAGACTGTGTGTCGGAGCCGGTAGGAATCGACACTACCACATCAGAGGAAGAGAGATCGGCTCCAGCCGGAGCCAATCTCGACTCCGAAGGAGTCGGAGCCACCAGGGAAGGCTTAACCACTGTAGCCTGAACCTTAGGTGGCTTGGAAGGTTTACCCGATCCAGTCTTTGTGGGTGAACCTTCTGGCTTTAATAAGCCACGGAGGATCAACTTGTTCCTCCTCTCCTGCAGGACTCTCTAGCTAAAAGAATGACATATAGCACAGGAGTCCTGCAGGTGTAAAGGCCCCAGGCAGTAAACACAAGAAGTGTGACCGTCTGTCAGAGACATCTTCTGACAGCACGAGTCACACTTCTTGAAGCCTGAGACCTTTCCTTCCCTAGACATAGTCTAAGAAACACACAAAAAACACACACACTGAACAAGTCACACAATTAATCCCAAAACACACACACACTAACAGGGATTAAAGAACAGGGAGGCTAGGCCTAACTGAAAAAACTTTAACTTTTAAATTTTAACCAAAAGAGAATATAGGGTGGGCACTAGTATAGGATAAACACTATCTGAATGCTAACAAAATATAAGAAGAAAAGGGAGGGAAACCCTTGACTAAACTGTTTGAATTATAAAACTCACCTGAGCTGGCAAAAAAGGAGACCTCTTCGCGAAGTGGCAAACGAGATCTGGGGTAGTCTCGCCTTGCATCATGGGATATAGGGTTGCCTCGAGCTGGTAAAAGGAGTTCTCAAGCTTAGCAAGTGCCGAGTCGGAGCCGAGGATCGGCTCCGAACCCATCCAGCAAGAATGAAGGCGAGATTGACAACTTAACATCCCTGTCTTTATGAAAAACTAAATAAGGTGGTTTAATAGACAGGGCATGTCACTCAGGAACACGTCTGGCTGATGTAATAGCTACGAAAAACACAGTCTTCCAAGACAAATACTTTAAGGAAGCTGAATGAGATGGTTCAAAGGGAGGGGATGTTAGTTTGGGCAACACAAAATTTAATTCCCAAGAAGCCACAGGTTCCTGGAAAGGTGGTCTCAGCAAGGTGGCTCCTCTCAAGAAGGTTTTACTTAACTTATGCGACATAAGGTTAACATTTGGAGATCCCAAATAAAAATGTGAAATAGCCGCCAATTGTACTTTGATGGTGGCTGCGGCAGATCCCTGCTGAAAAAGCTCCGAAAGGAATTCCAGAATTACAGGAATGGGAGCAGTGTAAGGATCCACATTCATTTTCTGTGCCCAAATAGAAAACCTTTTCCACTTACTGTCATACAACCTTCTGGTTGATGGTTTGTGTGAGGATAAAAGAATATGGGACACTGACGATGAAACATCATGAAGCCTGGCTAGAGATGGAAATGGATCAGCCAAGCTGTCAATTTGAGGGTGTGGAGAGAGGGGTGTAGAGAACCTGACATGTGGGTCAGTAGATCTGGAACTGGCTTCAGGATCCAAGGATCGTTCAGGAGAAGCGGCTCGAGAAAGGGAAACCAGACCTGACGAGGCCAGTAAGGAGCAATGAGGATCAACTTGCTTCCCAGTCGGTTGGCTTTCTGTATCACTTTGGGGATTAGAGGAAAAGGAGGGAAGGCATAAAGAAGTCCCGTGGGCCAATCGTGTACCAGAGTGTCTCTGGGTGCTTCCCCCAGAGGGGAATTAAGGAAAAATAACTGCTGCACTTGGCACTGACTGGACTGGCAAAAAGGTCGCAACAAGGTTGTCTCCATTTTAGGAAAATCTGTTCCACTATTTCCCATTTCAGAGACCACTCGTGGGGCAGCAGGATTGCCCGGCTCAGCTTGTCGGCTATCACGTTGGTTGTCCCCAGAATATGCATTGCCACCAGAAAGCGTGTGGGAAGAAATCACCCATTCCCAAACTCGGATGGTTTCTCGACAGAGTGGGTAAGATCTGGTACCTCCCTGTTTGTTTGATATACCACACAACTGACATGTTGTCCGATTGTATCGCAATCGTCCCTGGAGGAAGAAGGTCCTGAAGTGCTTGCAACGCCAGAAGCACCGCTCTCAAAAGCACCGCTCTCATCTCCAGAACGTTGATATGCAGATGAGCCTTGTGTTCTTGCCATGTGCCGTGGACCATCCTGCCCAGATAATGGCCACCCCCACCCGACCTGGGAGGCATCCGTGGTCACAGTGGCAACGGGTTGGGCAGTGACAAAGGGAGCTCCCATGAACAAATTGTTGGGGGCTATCCACCAACAAAGGTCCTTTTTGCATGATTCTGTCAGCAGAATAGAGTGATTCAGTGGTAGGTATTGGAACAACCACTGGGAGAACAGGAGCCATTGAAGGATTCTCATATGTGACCTGGCTAGAGGTATTAACAGAATGGCTGAGGCCACCATTCCAAGAAGTTGAAGAATCCACTTTGCTTTGACCTTCCAAAGTGGGAGAAGTCGCTGAACTTGTGAGATGAGGTTTTCTGCTCTTTTGGCGGGAAGACGAACTATATTTATCCACTGTGTCTTCCTCTGCGCCTATAAAAATCACAGATTGTGAGGGCAGTAATGCAGATTTTTCCCAGTTTATGGAGATTCCTAGCTGAGCACAAAGTTGGATGGTGATGTCCCTGTTTTGGAGAAGTAGATGCCTGGTGGGTATGGTCAGGAGCCAGTCGTCCAAATACGGAAACCCCTGGAATCCCTGCCGTCTCCGGTGAGCTGTCACTAATGCCATGCATTTGGTGAACACCCTGGGGGCTGTGGTGAGACCAAAGGGCAGAGCACGAAACTGATAATCGCTGGCTCCCAGCCGGAAGCGCAGATACCTCCTTGATGCCTTGTCCATTTTTATATGGTAGTAGGCGTCTTGGAGATCTAGAGAGCACATCCAATAGTCTTTCCCTAACAACGGGAGTATCGACTGCAGTGTTACCATCTGAAACTTGTCCTTTTTCACAGATTTGTTTAATCTGCTGAGGTCCATTATTGGCTTCCAGTATCCGGTTCGTTTTGGGACTAAAAAGAACCTGGAGTAAGTTCCGGATCCTATCTGGTCTGCTGGCATGGGCTGGATGACTCTTTCTGAGAGCAACTTGTTGATCTCCACAGTTGCCTGATCCCTGTGATTGGGTGGAACATCTAGGATCATCTTGGGAACAAATATCCTCTGGTAATGACACTTTGTACCCACTTGTCTTGGGTTAAATTTAGCCAGGTTTCTGGATACAAAGAGATGCAACCCCCGACTGGCACCAGAGAAAAGCAGTCGGGCCCCATATCAGGAGCGCTGATAAGGCCACCCTCGAAAGGAACCACGGCCTTGCTGATATTGCAGACCATCCCTGCCTCTAGGGCGATGTCTACCATTTCCTCCTCCTCTGCCTCTGAAGGAAGATTCACTCTGTGTGTCTGGAAAGGCCCTCTGGGACTTTTTGAACCACATCTTACCTCCCCTTTGACATTTGGGGTATGGTCGAGAGGGGATGGTAAAACAGACTCCCAGGGCAGAGAGAGTCTTTCCTTCCTGTTCACACCGAGTGAGTGTATCTTTCACCTTGGAACCAAACAAGGAGGAACCATCAAATGGGGCGTTGGTGAAGGTGGACTTGAATGGCTCCGCAAAATTACACAAGCGCATCCAGGAGTGGCGCCTAAGGGCAACTCCTGAACCTGCTGCTCTGCTTGCTTCATCAGCCGCATGAGATATGAGCCGGATGGAGGAGTTAACTATGGAATTTAGGGTGGACAACTGAGCAGAGATCCTATCCGTGACTCCCTCAGGATAAGCACCCTGTATGGAATCTCCTAACTCCTTGAGGAGATCCCTCTGCAACCTTGTTAAATGGGTAAGATAGTTCAGGGATCGAAGTGTAAAGGCCACTGACCTAAATACACGCTTCCCAAATCTGTCCATCTGTCGAGACGCCTTGTTTGGCGGATGTACAGATGAAGAAGTCTCCGCCAACTCCTTCTTCATGGCTGCCGCCACCACCATGGCATCTACGGGAACACCCTTAGACAAGAATTCTTTTCCAGGAGGGGCAGACAGGAACTTATTTGGTCTTCTAGGTACTGGCTCCACGGCATTGGGAGTATCCCATACCTTCCGACTAACCAGATCCATTAGCTCTTCGAAAGGTGGAGACACCCAAGAGGCAAAGGGTTGAGACCCAAAAGCCTTCAGGTACACTGACTCCTCATCAGAAGGGTTGACAATGGGCCAGTCGCACCTCTGTTTAAGGATATCTAAAATGTCCACAAAGGAGACATCATCAGAGGATGACTTAGGGGACCCCTCCAACTCATCGAGGTCAGTGTCCGATGTCAGAGACTCATCCTGGGAGTCAATATACTTCCTCTTGCATACTCTCTTCCACCGGGGGCTCCTTAAAAGGACCTTCTGGGGATGCTGCAGAAGAGTGGGGTCCACCAGCCAGTGGCTCATGAGGCTGTGGGTCTATGCTATCTCCGGAGAGAGTAGGGACTGAGACCGAAGTGGGAGCCCTGGGGGGAAGAGTGCTTGTACCACTGGCAGGGGCTGTAGATTGTGACATCCCCGCTCCGAAAAGACATAGGATGGTGCCAGAGCCAGAGCCATCGGCACCGAGATAGATGCAGGGTCCGAGCTCACCTTGGCGGATGCACAGAGAGAAAGGCTTGGAACCGACGAAGATCGATTCAAAACCTCCCCCTCTGTGCCGACAGAAGAGCTTCGGTCCCTGGACACGATGGATGGAGCCGAACGTGTCGGAGCCGAATTCGGCTACAATGCAACAGCAAGGGGAGCCAGAACCGAGGGTTCCTCCATTGGTAACAAGCACTCCGGCTCCGAAAAACCAACATGGCTCGGAGGAGGAATCACGGATGGAGACAAGACTGGTTCGAGTGGCTCCGAGGCCGACTGGGTCGGAGCCAACAAAAATTTAGGCAGGGCAGACGACTTGAGGAGTCTCAGTACTACCCTCTCCACATCTTCTTCTGAAAGACTCCTGGAAGACCTGGAAGATAAGGTTGGGGATCTCAACTAAGCAGGCACTGGAGATTTGACCATCAAAGAGACCGGTCCGAGAAGCAGAATCAATTATCTGCAAGTATTCAGCAGTCGGCACCGAAGTATCTGTGACCGAATCCGAAACCACAGTGCTCTCCTTCGGCTCTGAAGACTGAGGAGTCGAGGAGGCAGGTTTTATTAATTTGGTAGGCAGCTCCGAAACAGTAGCCGGTGCCGGAGAAGGAGTTTTTGAACCTTTAGATTTTGAGTCAGATCTTGACTTAGAAGACTTAGTCGAGGAAGCCGAAGAACCAGGCGGAGCTTCCTCGAAGGTTGGCTTCAAAAGACCCCTGAATATCAGTTTGTTCTTTCTCTCCTGCAACACTCTAGGAGAGAAAGCATGACAGAACAAACATGATTCTTGCAAATGGATGGCTTACAAACAGTAGACACACATTTTCTGGGAGCACTTCATACATTTTTTAATCCCAGAGGGTTTGTGCTCCTTGCTATCCTTAGACATTGCAACCCACAATCAATCAGAGGGAAAAGAAAAAGAAAGAGAAAGAAATTCACTGAGAACTAGGTTCTCTAACCAAAATGGGCCTAGCCCTACAGACAAATTACAAGAGGACTAGGTCCTCTAAGTTAAACGGGCCTAGCCTGGTGTAAGATAGAAACCTTATTTTCCACTAAACACTAGACAGATTCAGTCACACAGGAGAATATTTTAAAAAAATACAGTGGAAGCAACAGGAGGACTAGGTCCTCTAAGTTAAACGGGCCTAGCCCTGTGAAGAACTGTGTCTTCTAATTCAAACAAACCAAAAAGGCACAACACACATACACACTCTCAAGGGTAGCAATTAACAAGTGTAAGAAATTAAGACTTTAGCGGGTCACCGCTAAAGACCACCAGTCAACAATAATTGCTTGACAGGAAATAATCAATAGGAGCCCCTATTGATTAAAAACGGCGAACTCGCCAAACTAATTCTCTAGACCAGAAAAAAGCAAGTGCGTCTAACTACTGAATACAGGAGACTACTACACTAGTCACACAAAGCCACAAGGCAATTTAGGTAAATCCTAACTGTAAATACCAGGAAAAAAAGGCGAAACCGCCAAAAAGTACAGTTATATACACTTACCATAAATGTAGATGTTCGAGTGTATTCACTGTTGCAGTCATTGCATTTGGGTAATCCTGCTAGCAGGATGCCCTCAGTCGGCCTGAATTCCAAAGTCTTGGGTCCTGCATCGGCTGTCGTCGTCCCTTCCCTGACGTCAGGTCGTCAGGGGTATAAAAGAAGCAGCCGACGCCATTTTCTTTAGTTTTTCTTGCCCCAGATGTCAGGTGCCCCCAAAAAGGGTAGTCAAAATTTATATCTATATATAAAATAACATGCGGCAATATAAACTTTACCTTCATCCAGAAGCAAATACACCACATAGGTTGTATAAATCAGTGAAGGAAAGATAGGTTCCATCAGAAGAAAATGGGGGATGGCGGGTGGGTAACCTGGACTGCAACGGTGAATACACTCGAACATCTACATTTATGGTAAGTGTACACAAATGTACTATGTTCTTCGTGTTTCACTGTTGCAGTCATTACATTTGGGTTGATTCCCAAAGCTATGGTTGGGAGGCTGGAGCTAAACAGCATTAGGAGCGGCTATGAGACCCTGCAGAACTGCAGTGGCAAAGCCTACCCTGGATTTAGAGTAGAGTGGCAGATGATAGTGCTTTGTGAAGGTGTGCACTGAACTCCAAGTAGCTCCCTCTAAAATGTCCTTGGTTGGTACTCCCCTGAGAAAGGCTGCTGAAGTGGCTGCAGCTCTGGTGGAATGTGACCTAATGCCCTTAGGCACTGTCTTGCCATGGTATAAGTAGCAGAAACGAATGCAGTGGCCTATCCACTTTGAAATAGTCTGCTTTGACATAGCCTCTCCTTGTGATCCTGCAGCATATGCTACTAGTAATTGCTCTGTCTTTCTGAAAACTCTGGTTCTGTCCAAGTAGAATCTAAGCTGTCTATGTACGTTCAAAGAATGCAGAATTCTTTCCCCCTTGTTCTGTGGATTTGGATAAAAAGTTGGCAGATGAATGGTTTGGTTAAGAGCCACACTGGACACCACTTTAGGCATCCATGTTGGGTTTGTCCTCAGGGAGACCCTGTCCAGATAAAAAATGATAAAAGATTCCACAGCCATGAGTGCCTGCAGCTCTGAAACTCTTCTTGCAGAAGTTACTGCTAGGAGCAGAGCTGTTTTCCAAGATAAAAACTTTATATCAGCAGTAGCAGCTGGCTCAAAAGGAGGCAGGGTGAGTTTTTCCAAGACATAGTTGAGGTCTCATGCAGGCATTGGTGATCTCCTTGGAGGCCTTCAATTTTTGGCTGCTCTGAGGTACTGTTTTAATACAGGATGAGAAAAGATTGGTGGCTCTGCATTGTAATGAGCCGAAATGGCAGAGGCATGAATTTTAATAGATGAGAAAGATAGGCCTTTGTCCAGCATCTCAGTTAAGTATCGTAAACTTTGAGGAATATTTGGCACAGCTGTATCTGTTCCTTGTGCCTGGTTCCAAGCACAGAATCTCTTCCATTTTCCAGCATAAGATTTTCTAGTACTCGGCCTTCTGGCTTCCAAAATAACATCCATCACAGCTTTGCTGAGAGGTGTGTTTTGTATGACTACATTATCCGCCATGCTGCCAGGTTTAAAGTCCTGAGCTGGCTGTGCAGGATCTGATTGTTTTGCTGGGACAGTAGATGTGGTACTTGAGGTAGGGTCCAAGCTGGGCATTGAGCCAAGCTCCTTAATATTGGGTACCAATTCTGGCGGGGCCAGTCTGGTGCAATTAGTATCATCTTTGGCTTCTCATGTCTGACCTTTAGGAGTACCATGGGGAGGAGAGTCAGAGGGGGAAAGGCATATACTGATAGGTTTTTCCAGCTGAAGGATAGGGCGTCCACTTTCCATGCTTGTCTGTGATAAATCCTTGTGCAGAATCTCTTTAGTTGGTAGTTGTGAGGGGAAGCAAATAGATCCATGTCCAGACATACCCATTTCCTTGTTATCATGCTGAAGACTTGTGGATCCAGCTGCCACTCGTGGGGATCCATGAGGTTTCTGCTTAGTTCGTCTGCCAGAGTATTTTTCCTTCCTGTCAGGAATTGTGCCTGCAGATGTACTTGGTAAGTCAATGCTGTGTCCCACAAAGTCATGGCTAGTCTGCAAAGGGGGTACGAATGTCTGCCCCCCTGCTTGTTTATATACCACAAGACCGTGGTGTTGTCTGTCTTTATCAGTAGTTGTCCTGGTTGAAGGAGGTCCTTGAAGGCTGTCAGGGCATTTTGAACAGCTAGCATCTCTTTTTGATTGATATGTAGATGCATTTGGTTTGAGGTCCATGTTCCCTGAATGCATCTTCCTGCCATGTGGGCCCCCCAGGCATAATCTGACGCATCCGTTGTTAGTGTTTGCCTGACTGGGGGTAATGTGAACGGCTGTCCCTTGTTTTGGTGACAAGCCTTTGCCCACCATCGAAACTCCTGTTGCAGGCAGGGAATGAGAGTAACTTTTAGTTATGTACTCACCATAACTTCAGATGTTTCTTCTCGCCTACATTCTGACTGATGGGTTCGGAGCCGATCCCTCGGCTCCGACTCGGCACGCTTATGCCAAAGAGCGAAGTCTCTTATTGGCTGAGCTTACTATATCCCAGGATGCACCACTACCAGTCCCCCAGATCTAGTTTGTCCGCATACATGCACACACACACGCTGCTTATATAACATCGTCAGATGAAACAAGATAAAAAACAGTAGAACTCAAAACCGTTCAATCTCTTCTGATCTCCAAGGCAGGGGAAGGAGGGTGGGTTTAGAATGTAGATGGATCCCAAACATCTGAAGTTATGGTGAGTACATAACTAAAAGATGTTATGTGATCCTATCTCGCCTACATTCTGACTGATGGGACAGCGTCCCTAGCACCTGAATCCTGGGTGGCTCACTGGAAAACACTCCTGAGTACCGTGGAACCAAATGATGCTCGCCTTTAGATGCCACATCCAATTTATAGTGGGAAATGAAAGTGTGCGGGTTGGACCAAGTAGCCAGCACAAATCTCAGAAATAGCGAGCTTGGAATGAAAAGCAATAGAAGTAGCCATAGCTCTGGTAGAGTGAGCTTTGATAGATGTTGTAAGTTGCTTATTTGAAGAGGAATAAGCCTGAGTTATGCAATCTCTAATCCATTTGGAGATAGTAGCTTTAGTGATGGTTTTACCCAATTTATTATCTGAAAAGGACACAAACAATTGGTCTGTTTTTCGAATTTGTTGAGTCCTGTCTAGATGGAAGCAATTGCCTGTGAACATCCAATTTATGCAAGGTGTATTCGCTTCATTTGAGAATTTTGGAAAGAAAACTGGTAGCTCTAGAGATTGTTGGAGACAGAGATTAGAACAAACCTTTGGAACAAAAGATGGATTAGGCCTAAGTGATACTCTATCCTTGTGAAAAATCAAGTACGGTGGTTTGATAGATAGGGCTTGAAGTTCTGAAACTCTTCTTGCAGAGGTAATTGCAACTAAGAAGGCAGTTTTCCAAGACAGATATTTTAACTCACATGTAGCAGCCGGTTCGAAGGGGAAGATGTTAAGGCACGGTACCAAATCAAGATCCCACGGAGGCAGGATGAAAAACTGGGGGTCTTAACAGCACCGCACCTTTAATGAAAGTTTTACATAATCTGCTGCTCATCAACGGAGGATCTATGGATTCGTGAAATTTGGAGATAGCTGCTAGTTGGACTTTAATAGTAGAGACTGAAGATCCTTGAGTAAACAAGGATGTTAAAATTTCAAGACCTCTGGTATGGGCAGTAATAGGGTCTAAGCCCTGAGTTGAGCCCAGATAGCAAACCTCTTCCACTTACTGAGGTACAATTTCTTAGTGGTGGGTTTGTGGGCCGAAGATAAAATGTGAATAACTTCCGGGTCTAAGGTGTGATTTCTGACTAAAGTCGGAAGTGGAGGAGCCAAGCTGTTAATTTCAAAGTGTGAAGGGACTGGTGTTGTCGTCCCGACTGATGAATCAGCAGGTCCGGAGTTAGATCCAAAAACCAAAGACCGTCCAGAGTATGTTTCTTTAGGTAGGGGAACCATACCTGACGAGGCCAGTGCGGAGCAATTAGTATCATTGTGGACCCCAATTGGGAAGCTTTCTGGATGACTTTGGGGAGGAGTGGATCCGGAGGAAAGGCATAAAGTAGTCCTGTTGGCCAAGGTTGGGCTAGAGCAGCCGTAGCTGCCTCCCCCTGACGCGGAGTCAAGGAAAAAAACCTTTTGCATTTTGTGTTTTGTGGTGTTGCAAACAGGTCGCAGCACGGGGTCCCCCATCTTCTGAAAACCTGAGCTGCTACAGTTTCGTTCAGGGACCACTCGTGAGGAGAGAGAATCGTCCTGCTTAATCTGTCTGCCAATATATTGGATTTCCCTGGAATGTGGGTCGCTACCAGGAAACGGTTGGTAGCTACAGCCCATTCCCACACCCTCATGGCCTCTCTGCAAAGGGGGTAAGATCTGGTCCCTCCTTGTTTGTTTAGATACCAGACCACCGACATGTTGTCTGTATGGATAGCGATAATGCCTTGAGGGAGAAACTTGTGAAGGGCCTGTAGGGACAGAAGTACAGCCCTCATTTCCAATACATTGATATGGAGAAAGGTTTCGCCTGGAAGCCAAGAACCCTGAACTAACCTGCCCAGACAATGCCCCCCCCACCCTGTCTGGGAGGCATCCGTTGTCAGGGTGGCCACCGGAGGGGGGATAACAAAAGGTCTTCCCTGATTCAGATTGGATGGCTGAAGCCACCAGCGGAGGTCCCGTTTGCACGTTTCTGTAATCAGTATGAGATGATTGAGGGGGAGATTCTGAAAAGACCATTGTGTCGATAACAGCCACTGAAGAATCCTCATGTGCAATCTTGCCAGTGGAACTAGGAGAACCGTGGCAGACATCGAACCTAAAAGTTGCAGGACCATCCTGGCTGGGGCTTTGGATCTTGGAAGCAGGGCTTGGACTTGACCTTGTAAAGTTTGAATCCTTTCGGTAGGAAGGAAGATGCGATCAATTTTGAGTCTATCTCTGCTCCTATGAATCTTATGCGCTGAGAGGGCAGCAAGACAGACTTTGACCAATTGAATGTAATTCCCAGGAAGCACCCAGGAGATGGTGGCTTTAGGTTGTCTATTAGTAGATGCCTGGTGGTGGCAGTCAGGAGCCAGTCGTCCAGATAGGGAAACACTTGGAATCCAAGACTCCTCAGGTGAGCAGTCACTACTGCCAAACACTTGGTGAACACCCTGGGGCTGTGGTGAGACCAAAGGGCAGTGCACAAAATTGGAAATGACTGTCTCCCAGGCTGAAGCGCAGATACCTCCTGGACGCCTGATGTATCGGTATGTGATAATAGGCGTCCTTGAGATCTATGGAGCACATCCAAACATCCTTCTCCAACAATGGGAGAATGGATTGTAAAGTGACCATTCGAATTTGGACTTCATGACGGACTGGTTTAGTTTGCTGAGATCCAATATTGGTCTCAGGTCCCCTGTCTTTTGGCACTAAAAGAACCTTGAGTAATTTCGGATCCGATCTGGTCTGTGGGGACTGGTTGGATGACTCCTTTTCTAGCAGCTTTGAAGCTTCTGGCTGCAATTTCCCTTTGACTGGGTGGTGGGTCCGGGATTTTTTGGACGGTGGGGTGAGTGTGTGAAGGGAATGGTGTAACCTCCGGCAATAATCCGAAGCACCCATCTGTCCTGAGTGATAGACTCCCAGGCTTTTAGGTGCTTGGCAAAATGGCACCCGACTGGCTCTGGAGCAGCACAGCCGGGCAATCCCTCATGAAGTGTGGGAGGCTGAACAGCCACGAAAGGACTCGCGGTCTCCAGAATTGCGGGGCCCTCTGCCGCCTCTGGGACGGCGTCTCCCAGAAAAATTTCACCATCCTCTGCCTCTGGAAGGGGAATCTTCCTGCTGTTGAGGAAAAAACTTCTGTGATTTGCGGAACCACATCTTCCCTCCTCTTTTAGCCTTGGGATAAGGCCGAAAGGGAGTGGAATAACGGCACCCACGGCAGATAAAGTTTTTCCCTCTTGCTCACAGCGGTAAGAGTGTCTTTAACCTTAGGTCCAAACAAAGAGGACCCATCAAAGGGAGCGTCGGCGAAGGAAGACTTAAAGGCCTCCGCGAAATGACACAAACGGAGCCAGGCTTGTCTCCGTGAGCTACGCCTGTGCCTGCCGCTTGCCCACCCCTTCGGCCGCATATGAAATGAGCCTCATGGACGAGTTAGAAATCGAGGTAAGGATAGCCAACTGAGAGCTAACCGACTGGGCTAGCTGCTCGGGTAGGTTACCTGAGAGGGAATCTGACAGCTCCTTGACCAGATCCCTCTGTAGCCTGGTAAAATGTGCCAAATAATTCAGGGACCTTAGAGTAAAGGCCGCTGAAGTCAGGGTGCTTCCTGCATCGTCCATGCTCCTAGACTCCTTATTAGGAGGATGGATGGACGTTGAAGCCTCTGCCACATCCTGTTGTGTAGCAGATGCCACCACCATGGCATCTACAGCCACGCCTTTCACAAGAACTCCTTCTCGGGTGGGGCAGACAAAAATTTGTTAGGCGAGAAGGCACTGGTTCCACAGTATCTGGATGTTCCCACGCCCCGACAAACCAAATCCAGGAGCTCGTCGGGCGGAGACACCCAGGAGGCGGAGGGCTGAGCCCCAAAGGCCTTGAGAAGCACTGACTCATCAGCAGAGGGGGTTTGGATATCCAGCCTCGTTGTTTAAGGATCTCTAAAATGTCTGCGAATGAGACATCATCCGAGGACGACTTTGGGGACCCTCCGCATCATCAAGATCAGTGTCCGATGTAAGAGACTGGGGAGTCCACGTGCTTCCTCTTGCACGATCTCTTCCTTGGGGCTCCTCCAAGACAACTCCAAGAACCCTCAGGAGGAGGGAACCCCAGTGGGGTAACCTCAGGCCCGGGCTCCGCTGTCTAGGGACAGGGAACTGCCAAAGACCCAGTCTCCATGCCCAGGAAGGTGCCAGTAAAGCCGAGAGATGGCCAAGAAGACTTGGCCAAGGCACTCCTCATAGCTCTGAAAGCCGGACCCCAGAATCCTGGGAGTGTCCGGTCCCGAGCCATGATAGCAGACGGAAGTCCCGCAGCGAGCACCGAGAGGAGGCTCGGAACCGACAGCATTGGTCCCAAACGTCACCCCGGTCCGGCCAAGAAGTCCGGTGCCAAACTCGGACCAAGGCGGGTTGGAGTAAGGGTCGGAGCCGACCCTAGGATCTCCACCAGCTCCAACAGCACCTGCTCACGGAGCCGCGGTCGGAGGAGGAATGGCAATGGAATGGGCTATCGGCTCAAACCAATTGGGTTGGAGCCGAAACAAATTTTGAAAGACTGGGGACTGGAACAGTCTTTGGAGCACCCTGTCTATGTCCGAATCTGACATCCTCGATGATCTAGAGAGACCGAACGGGTTCGAGTTGGCCTCTCCACGGCCCCAAGGGCTAGGGGACCGCTCGGCGACTCGATAACTATCGGCGCCAAGGAATGCACAAACCAGTTTCCATTGGTGAGGAGGACTTAGGCGCCGAGGAGGAAGTGTCTGAGGACAACCTTCATCGGCTCGAGATCAGTGGAGCCGATGAAGGTGACCCGCCTCGATGCCCCAGCCATCGGCTCCGGCCAGAGGAGTCGAGACTGGAGGCATCGAGGCAGACTGTTCCGCCTCGGCTCAAGTCCTTGGAGCCGAAGGAGAAGCCTGCCTATGTCTTTTGGCGGTCGGGTCCGACGGACTGGTCGGAGCCGACCCTTTCTTTTAGCAGGAGAAGGAGAGGTTGCTAAAGCTTCTTCAAAAGAGGGTTTTATAAGGCCTTTCAATATAAGTTTATTTTTCCTCTCTTGGAGGACCCTCGAGGAAAAAGCGTGACACGCTGCAGGACTCCTGCAAATGTTTGGCCCAAACAATATACACAGAGAGAGTGGTCATCCGTGATAGACATTTTAAAACTACATTTAGTGCACTTCTTAAAGCCCGAAGGCCTAGGAGCCTGAGACATTATAAGTAGAACTCAGTAACTCTCTCACAGACAAAACTCTTTTGAAATAGACTGACACTACAAAGATTAACTTGCCGTTAAGAATGACAGCCCGCAATTAAAAAGGCCAACTGAAGACATACAACAGTGAATATATCTAAGGGAATCCAAGAACCCTAAAGGTTCAAAAGGGATTGACTGACAGGAAGGCCCTACAGATCAAGGGGCCTGTAGCCAGAACAAACACCAATCACACACAAGTTTTCCACAAAAATTTTCAAAACACACACAAAGCACAGAGTAGCTGTTAAAACAGCTTTTTGTTAAAGAAATAGCAAATTTCTGACAGAAAAAGTTAGTGAAAAGACACTACTTAGCTCAGCCAGCTCGAGACCACGTCTTTGCTAGTTAGCGGCAAACGAGATCTGGGGGACTGGTAGTGGTGCATCCTGGGATATAGTAAGCTCAGCCAATAAGAGGCTTCGCTCTTTGGCATAAGCGTGCCGAGTCGGAGCCGAGGGATCGGCTCCAAACCCATCAGTCAGAATGTAGGCGAGATAGGATCACATAACATTTATAGTTTCCAGGCTGTGGCAACGTTGAGTCCAAACACTTTTTAGGTACCATTGAAGTTTCCTCATATGCAGTCTTGCATATGGAATTAGTAGGATGCAGGATGCCATGAAGCCCAAAGCCTGAAGAATTTTTCTTGCAGATAACTGGGCCTTTGTTGCAAACATTTTGAAGTAGGTAGTCAGTTGTCTTTGTTTGTCTGGCGTGAGATAAGCCATCTGGGCAGTTGTATTTAAGCTTGCACCCAGGAATATTATCTCTTGAGAGGGTACTAGTTTTGATTTCTTTACGTTGACTGTGTACCCAAGGCATGTTAGCAGTTTTTTCACAAACGCCAGATGCTGTAGAAGGATGTCCTTGTTCTCTGCTTGAATTAGCCAGTCGTCCAAGTAAGGATATATTTGTATTCCTCTTTGTCTGCAGAATGCAATTACTGGTGCCAGGTACTTTGTAAAGACCCTGGGCGCAGTAGCTAAACCAAATGGCAGTGCAGAGAATTGGTAATGCACTGAGCCAGCCTTGAATCTGAGGTATCTTCTGTATATTTGTCTGATTGGGACATGCAGGTATGCCTCTTTTAGGTCTAAAGTTACAACCAAGCGTTCTTGCCCAGCATGGGCAGTAGCTGCTGCAAAGTCAACATTTTGAATTTTGGTATATCCAGGAATGTATTCAGAATCGATAGGTCCAGTATTGGCCTCCAGGCCTTGTCCTTTCTGGGTACCAAGAACAGTCTTAAGTAAAATCCTTGTCCCCGCTCTTGCTCTGGCACTTGTTGAATGGCCCTCATGTCCATGAGGGATGAGACTTGTTTATGTGCCTCTGCCCATTGATTTTTTGGCAGATCTGGCCAGCCGTTTGGCTTTGGCAGGGTATGGAAATGGAACTTGTAGCCTTGTGACACGATATTTAGAACACACTTGTCCTGGGTTATAACGTGCCAATTTTGTGAAAAAAGTGCTAATTTTCCCCCTAAGGGTACTGCCAGGAAATAAGTGCTAGGTGCAGGCAGGGGGAAGTCACTGGGACTGTTTCCTGTAAAGTTGTGATTTGTCTTCTCCACTTTTGGAGGTAGAAGCACCCCATTGCTTTGACCTGTAAAAACCTTGCGCCTGGGATCTGCCTCTAGGACATCTGGGTATGCCCCTTTTGAGGTCTGTCTGACACAGGAAAGGACCAATTCTTTGTTGGCCAGTGTCTACTAAACCTAGGTGGCTGTACTTGTAAGAAATCTTTGACCGTTTGCATAGATTTAGCCTTGTCCTCCATTTTCTGTAACACCTCTTCTGCCTTAATACCAAACAAAGAATCATGCTGTAAGGGTGCATCTAATAATTTAACTTTAACATGATCAGGCAGATTTTGTTCCTTTAACCAAGCATGCCTTCTAATTACAGAACCTGTAACTGCGGCCCTGCAGGAGGCCTCTAAAGAATCAAAACCACATTGCAAAGTATGCTTTCCAACTTGTTCAGCTGCATGCAATATATCCTGCATTTCCTTGTTTTCTGCACATTCAGAGTTTAACAACATTTTCTGTTTAAGCAATGCCATTACATGTCGCTGATATTTGAGCATATGAAATGAGAAGTTATGTACCTACCATAACGTTCCATGTTAGTTGTCTTCTCTCGCCTTCTTTCTTGCTTGATGGGTTCGGAGCCGATCCTCGGCTCCGACTCAGCACTTTGCTAAGCTCGAGAGTCACTTTTACCAGCTCGAGGCAGCCCCATATCCCATGATGCAAGGCGGTAAGTTCCCAGATCTCGTTTGTTATCTATAGGCAATAACACCTAGCATAAAAACTTCCCAGAAGGAAGAAAGAAAGGCAGAAAAACCTGAAGGATGGGTAAGGAAGACCAGAACTGTCTGGTCTTAAGAAGCATTCTTCCATGTAGGGAGAAAAAGGTCTGTCCAGGCCTGGGGGCAGGAGGGTGGGTCGCAAGAAAGAAGGCGAGAGAAGACAACTAACATGGAACGTTATGGTAGGTACATAACTTCTCAATGTTAAGTTGTCAATCTCGCCTTCATTCTTGCTTGATGGGACCGCGTCCCTAGCACCTCTATCCTGGGTGGCTCAATGGAACAGACTCTTGAGAACTGTAGAGCCAAAACTGGCTCTATCCCAGGAGGCCAAATCCAATTTGTAATGAGAAACAGAGGTATGAGGAGTGGCCCAAGTGGCTGCTGCACAAATAGTGTCCAAAGGAAGTCTAGCCTGAAAGGCAGTGGAAGTGGCTAAGCTTCTGGTTGAATGCGCTTTAGGTTTTGAGCACAGCTGTTTTCCCCTGAGCTGATAGATTTCAGAGATGACAGAAGAAAGCCATCTAGATAAGGTCACTTTGGAGACAGGAAGGCCTTTTTTGTTATCAGCATAAGAAAGAAAGAGCTGATCGGATTTCCTGAACTGTTTTGTTCTGTCCAAATAATATCTGAGTTGGCGGTGAACATCAAGATAATGTAATTTTTGTTCCGATCTGTTTGAGTAATTTGGGAAAAACACAGGTAGGTCAATAGACTGGTTCAAATTATTTTTCGAGGCGACCTTAGGCAAAAAGGTCGGATTAGTTCTCAAGGATACCCTGTCTTTGTGGAAGACCAAATAAGGGGGACAAACAGAGAGAGCATGAAGTTCAGACACTCTCCTTGCCGAGGTAATAGCAACAAGGAAGAGTGTTTTCCATGAAAGAAATTTCAGGGAACATGAAACAGCTGGCTCGAAGGGAGGAAGAATCAAGGATGTCAGCACTAGATTTAGGTCCCATTGAGGAGGAGGACTCCTGACTGGAGGTTTCAGGAGAAAGATTCCTTTTAGAAAGGTTCTACAAAGCCTGTGGGACATAATGTTGTGATCTGCAAACCCAACATGAAAGTTTGAGATAGCAGCAGACTGAACTTTGACAGTGGAAGATGAAGAGCCCGCGTGAAAGATTTCCGCTAAGAAATCCAAGACTGCTTGAACAGGGGCAGTAAAAGGATCTATATCTTTAGCTCTTGCCCAACAAGAGAAGTGTTTCCATTTGCTGGTATAAATCCTTCTAGTAGAGGATTTTAGGGAAGCCACTATGATATCCCTAACGGGATTAGAGATCATAGGAAGCCTGGCTAAGGAAGGAAGTGGAGCAACCATGCTGTGAGGTTGAGAGAAGGGATAGACCGGTGCAGCTGACCCGATTGGTGAATCAGAAGGTCTGGCACTGGGTCCAGATGCCACGGCTGCACCAAAAGGTGACGATGGAGGAACGGGAACCAAATTTGTCGAGGCCAATAGGGAGCAATGAGAATCATTTTGGCTCTCAAAACGGTGGCTTTCTGGAGTACTTGTGGAATCAGCGGAAAAGGAGGAAAGGCATAAAGAAGTCCCTGGGGCCAATCCTGGGTTAGAGCGTCTCTGGGGGGATGGCCTGGCAGTGGGAAGAGAGAAAAGAAGTCTGGGCATTTGTTGTTTTGGGGAGTAGCAAAAAGATCGCAACATGGGCGGCCCCATTCTAGAAAAATCTCCTCCACTGTAGATTGTTTGAGAGACCACTCGTGAGGCATGAGAATAGCTCTGCTCAACCTGTCCGCTAGAATGTTGGGTTTCCCAGGGATATGCGTTGCTACCAGAAACCGATGAGAGGAGATCGCCCATTGCCAAAGTCTGAGAGCTTCTCGACACAAGGGGAAGGACTTGGTTCTGCCCTGTTTGTTGATATACCATACTACAGACGTGTTGTCTGTGTGAACTGCAATTGTTCCCAAGGGAAGAAAGTCGTTGAGGGCTTGCAACGTTAAAAGCACTGCTCTCATCTCTAGGACATTTATGTGCAGGTGGTATTCGAACGGTTGCCACGTCCCATGAACCATCCTGCCCTGATAATGACCCCCCCACCCGATCAGGGAGGCGTCCGTAGTGACAGTGGCTACCGGGGCCGGGAATACAAAGGGTCTGCCTTGGTGAATCTAGGGGGAAGTAATCCACCATGAAAGATGATTCTTGCAATTTTGTGTCACCAGGATTTGGTGATGCATTGGAAGTTGTTGGTAAGACCACTGAGTGAACAACATCCATTGAAGCAGACGCATGTAGAAGCGGGCCAGGGGAAGAAGGGTAATAGCCGCAGCCATGAGTCCCAACACCTTCAGAACCATTCTGGCTTGCACCTTTTTGTTGGCAAGGATGATCCTCACGTGACTTTGTATATCTGAGATTCTTTGGTCTGTGAGGGTTGCTGACATCCGAACAGTGTTTAAGTTTGCGCCTATGAAGGTAATAGACTGGCAGGGCAATAAGGAGGATTTTTCGTAGTTTATCGAAATTCCTAATTGAGTGCAGAGATTTAGTGTGTAATCCCTGGCTTGAAGAAGTTGATGCCTGGTGGTGGCTGAAAGGAGCCAGTCGTCGAGATACGGAAACACCTGGAATCCTTGACGCCTCAGGTGAGCCGTGACCACTGCCATACATTTGGTGAACACTCTGGGGCTGTAGTGAGACCAAAGGGCAGGGCTCTGAATTGAAAATGACTGGACCCCAGCCGAAGCGGAGAAATCTTCTGGAGCGTCTGTGAATTTTATGTGATAGTACGCGTCCTGAAGATCTATTGAGCACATCCAGTTGTCCTTCTCTAGGAAGGGCAAAATTGACTGAAGTGTGACCATTCGAAATCTTGTCTTTCTCACAGACTTGTTGAGTCTGCTGAGATCCAATATTGGTCTCCAGTCTCCCGTCTTTTTGGGGACCAAAAAGAATCTTGAGTAGATTCCGGGCTCTGAATGGTCTATTGTAACTGGCTGAATGGCTCTTTTTTGTAGAAGCTTTAATACTTCTAACTCTGCAACTTCCCTTAGACCGGGTGGTACATCTGGAAGGGAATTTTTGTGAGAGAAAGGACTTTCCTCGAAAGGAATTTTGTAACCCTCGGATATAATCGACTGTACCCATCTGTCTTGAGAGAGGGAACGCCAAGCTTCTGGGTACAGCGATAGTCTTCCCACGACTGCCTCCAAGGATGGACAGTCGGGCAACATCTCAGGGATGCTGGAAGGGCTTGTCAGAGAGAGGCTCTCTGCTTCCCTGGTTTTGTGGACCCCCTCTGCCTCTAGAGCGGCGTCTGTTATTATTACCCCCTCTGCCTCTAGGGGTAAACTGACCACGTGTATCCGGCGTGACTCCTTGGGATTTGCGGAACCACATCTTTCCACCCTTCTGTCCTTTGGGGTAAGGTCTAGAAGGGGTGGAAAAACGGACCCCTACGGCAGAAAAGAGTCTTGCCGTCCTGTTCACACCTGGTCAATGTATCCTTCACTTGAGGGCCAAACAAAGCTGACCCATCAAAGGGAGAGTTTGTGAAGGACGCCTTAAAGGGATCTGCAAAATTACAGAGCCGCATCCAGGATTGACATCTAAGAGCCACTCCTGTACCAGCGGCTCTACTCGCTCCATCTGCTGCATATGATATCAGTCGCATGGAGGAGTTAGCTATAGAATTAAGGATTCCTAGCTGAGAAGCAATTTTCTCTTGAGCCCCTGCAGCCGTAGGATCCTGCACTACTTCACCTAGTTCCTTAAGGATGTCCCTTTGGAGTCTGGTGAAGTGACATAAGTAGTTCAGCGAGCGCATAGCAAAGGTCGCTGAAGAGAACATCCGCTTGCCATACCTATCCATGGTCCTAGAATCCTTATTAGGAGGATGGACTGGTACAGAAGGATCTGCAAGTTCCTTCTTAGTGGCAGCCGCCACCACCATGGCATCAACAGGGACACCTTTCGTAAGGAATTGCTTTTCGAAGGGGCTGTAATAAATTTAGACGGCCTCCTAGGAACTGGCTCTACAGAGTCAGGAGCAGCCCAAGCCTTCGAGCAATAACCTCCATAAGGGGTCGAAGGCGGAGACACCCAGGAGGTGGAGGGCCGAGATCCAAACGCCTCTAGGTATACCGACTCATCCTCAGAGGGATTTGTGGAGGGCCAGTTTCCCCTCTGTTTTAGGAGTTCTAGGATGTCTGAAAAGGAGACATCCTCAGAGGGGGATCTTGGGGATCCCTCCGACTCATCTAAGTCTTTATCTGAAGTGATAGACTCAGGGAGTCTAGGTGTTTCCTCTTACAAGTCCTCTTGCGCGGAGGATCTCCTGACTGGGCAAAAAGTAACCACTGGGGAAACCTGAGGCGGTGGATCTCTAGGTCCGGGAGCAAGAGAGATGGAAGAGATATCGACAGGCACTGTAGAGGGAGGAGCTAAGGGAATAGACTGCTGGCTGAGCCCAGTGGCCAGCACACTCTTCATCACCTCGAAGGCCCCCCTCCCAGGGAGATCCGAGAGAACCCGTTCCGAAGAAACCGGGACTCCAGGGCCCACCGAAAGGGAAGGCTCTGAGGCAGATGTCGGAGCCGAGCTCACCAAGGCCGAGGCTCCAAGGGGAAGAGCGGGTGGGACAAGGGTCCGATGCCACTCACCCCCTCGGAGGAGACCAGGGAAGACCGACCACCGAATCCCTCCAAGGAAGGTCTCGAAGAGAAGATAAGAGTAGATGCCGAGGGTGCAGAAGGGGGGGGTATCTGCCCCTCAGCCATAGCAGTAACTATCCCCAAAGACTCCAGCTCCAAACTCTGAGGTAGAGTCGAAGGAGGAACTTGAAGAGGGTGTGGACTAATAGTCGTCTGTTGAGACGGACTATGAAGCATCTGGGCCAGTGCCTGTGATTTCAACAATCTACTTACCACCCTCTCTAAATCATGGTCTGAAAGCCTGGATGACCTAGATGATTGGCTCCGATGGCTCCGCTCCGAAAGGAGAGGTGAGGCCGGAGCCGAAGTATCGGTTCCAAGGAAGGGGACCTGGACCTCTTCCTCGAAGGCACCATCGAGCGAAGAAGCCACAGATCCAGACGGAGCCGATGACTTTTCGCCCGAATGAAAGCTGATGCATCGGCTCCAGCCGGAGCCGATACAGACATAAGTAACGGTGTGGTGCGGTCGGCCGACACAGCCTGAGCCACATGGTGGTCGGAGCCAGTCGGAGCCGACACCAAGGTGACCATAGCAGTATCGGGACCGATAGCCATCGGTGCCGAAGATTTTTGCAAGACAGGATCGGCTCCAGCCGGAGCCGATTTCGACTCCGAAGGAGTTGGAGCCGAGGCCACCGGCTTAGATACAGAAGCCTGGGCCTTGGAAGACTTAGAAGTCTTGCTCGGAGCCGATTTGGCGGAGAGCCCTCCGGTTTAAGGAGACCCTTAAAATCAACTTATTTCTCTCCTGCAGGACTCTCTGGCTAAAGGAATGACAAATTGCACAGGAGTCCTGCAGGTGGAGAGGTCCCAGGCAATATAAGCAAGAAGTGTGACCGTCTGTCAGAGACATCTTCTGACAGCACGAGTCACACTTCTTAAAGCCTGAGACCCTTTGCTCTTTGGACATGGTTGTACACAAAACAGTACACACACACAGTCCCAATCAGACAACTAAAGATTATCTATTAAACAATAATTAACCTCTCACACACACACCCTAACAGGGGGGGGGGGGGATGGGAGTGTAAAGCAGGCCTGACTAAAAAAAGAGGAAGGAAATATAAATTTTAGTCAGAAAAGGGCTTGCAATTAAGTAAAAATGAAAGTATTCTAAGGAAAAGTGAATATTATTAAATTTTAGGGGCAACTAGTAGTTTAAAACTAACACTTACCAGGAGCTGGCAAAAGGAGGACCTCATCAGCGAAGCGGCAAATGAGATCTGGGTACTTACCGCCTTGCATCATGGGATATGGGGCTGCCTCGAGCTGGTAAAAGTGACTCTCGAGCTTAGCAAAGTGCCGTTCCGAACCCATCAAGCAAGAATGAAGGCGAGATTGACAACTTAACATCTGACAGTTTAAAATCCTTATAGCCAAGGAAGCAGATGTGTAAACCTTTTTTCCCCATCTATCCAGTGCTCTAGAATCCCTGTCAGAAGGGGTAGGGTTTTTTGCAGTGGAAGCCTTAACACCCTTGGGACCCTGAGAAATAGTTTCTGGGTCTGCAGCAGGGTTTTTAAAAAGGAATTTATGTGAGTCAGGAACCCTGCAATATCTGTCAGGCTTAACATGAGCCGGAGGTAAGGAGTCAGGGGTAAGGCTAGACTCTGAAAACACATCATCTACAATGTCTAACACAGGAGGGATGGCTAGTGGCTTGTGCTGAGGTAGTAATAGGAAATCCCTGAGCCTCTTTTTAGACTCTGAAAAATCTTGGCTCTCCCAGTGGAAATGCTCCCTCATGGTATGTAAGGTTTCCTCAAAAGAATAATCCTCAGGAGGAGAAGCTGAAGGTATGGATTCTTCAGCATCAGAATCCTCATAGGGGAGAAAAGAATATTCCTGATCAGAAGAGGAATCAGAAGAAATGGAAACCTGATCTGAAGATTCACAGTCAGTCTCTTGCCTAGGCCTTTTATCAGGAGGGGGATGGGAACCCCTGATCAAGGTAATCAAGTCTTCGGCCATTTTGAGCATCTGTTTTTTGGGCATGGAGGCCTGTCCATGTGGCTCTTGAGGTTGCTTCTTTGCCTTTGAAGGTGCTTTAGTCTTTGCCTTTGAAGTTGGTTTAAGGTATAGATGTTTGGGTCTGAATACACCCTCAGAAGCCGGTGCCTGATCAGCAGCTCTGGATCCATCTGAAGGATTATCATCCAAGGCTCCAATACCTTGAGTTTCCAGCGGCATGGCCGATTCCACGTGGGAGTCGGTAGCGGCCTGCGCCTCTAAAGTAGTGGTCATCAGGGGCTGCAAAAGCACCTCACTGAGAACCAGCGAACCGGCGACTGGCTTAGGAGAAGCTTCGTCGTCGGTTTTGGGCCTCAGCTGTCTTTCGTTTTCTTTGCGTTTTTTGTGAACTCCGGTAGTCGGATGGCTTTCCGACGACATTTCTGGATAATTAAATCTGCGTCCAAAGTAGTTTAAAGCGAAATCATACCGACGCTTAATAGTGTGCTGGTTAAATCTAGCACAAAACCGGCAACCCAGAAAATTATGATCAGGGCCTAGGCAAGGAATACAGTAAGAATGAAAGTCCTTATGAGGTATTTGATTCCCACAAGAAATACAATTATTAACTATTTCTGACACTGGTTCTGGAGCAAGAAAAAAGTTTCCCCAATGGGGTACTTAGCTTTGCAGAAGACTTCGGATCTGAAATTCGAACTCGAAAATCTCAGGAGTCGGCCGACCGGCACTTGCGAACTGTTTCTGCTTCAGGCACCGCGTGGCAAGAAAGACTAAAGAAAATGGCGTCGGCTGCTTCTTTTATACCCCTGATGACCTGACGTCAGGGAAGGGGTGATGACAGCCGACGCAGGACCCAAGACTTTGGAATTCAGGCCGACTGAGGGCAACCTGCCAGCAGGATTACCCAAATGTAATGACTACAACAGTGAAACACGAAGAACATCTAACGGTTTAGGAGAAGTGCAAATGCGCCTAACTACTGGTACCCAGGATACCACTAATAAGGTCAAACAACAACCACAAGACAATAAGATAAGTCCTATAATGTATATATTCAATAATTATGCAAAAGATACTAGAATAATGAAAATTTGCAAAAACTTAGCCAGAGCCAAGAGAATCACATCCATACTCGTCAACATGGCAAATGAGATCTGGGGATTGCACTGGTGCACCATGGGATACCTGCTTAGCCATGAGCCAACCAGAAGTCTTCGAACGTGAAAATCGGCCGAGTCCAACCCATATGTAAAAATGAAGGTGAGATTGGACTACCTAACATATATAGTTTTCCAAGATAAAACGTGAGGTCACATGTAGCTGAAGGTTCAAAAGGGCTTGATGTAAGTTTATGGAGAATAAAATTCAAATCCCATGGTGCCACCAGATCCATGAGTGGGGGTCTTAACAAGGTGGTCCCTTTAAGGAAGGCTCTACACAGCCTATGAGCCATAAGATTATGCTCATTGGCCAAATGAAAGGTGGAAATGGCTGCCAATTGAACTTTAATGGTGGCAGCTGCTGAACCTTGATTGAATAACTGAGAAAGGAAGTCTAAAATGTCAGAAATGGGAGCTGTGTAAGGATCCAGGTTTCTCTCACGGGCCCAAAAGGAGAATCTTTTCCATTTACTGATATAAATTTTTGTGGTAGAAGGTTTGTGAGAGGATGTCAGGATGTGTACAACATCAGGAGAAAAGTCATGAAGCCTGACTAGGGATGGAATTGCAACAGCCAAGTTGTCAAGTTGAGGGTGTGGAGTGAGGGATGGAACACCCCTGACATATGCTTCAGCAAATCTGGCACTGGGTCCAGAGTCCACGGTTCATCCATTGGATGAGATATGAGAAAGGGGAACCAAATCTGTCGAGGCCAGTAAGGAGCAATTAGGATCATTTTGCTAACCAAAGATATTGCTTTCTGAATTACCTTCGATATTAGGGGGAAAGGAGGGAAAGCTCAGAGAAGTCCCAAGGGCCAATTTGAACGAGTGCATCTCTTGGTGTTTCCCCTTCCGGAGGAATCAGGGTGAAGTAGCTGCTGCATTTGGCACTGAGAGGGGTGGCAAACAGATCGCAGCAAGGCTGACTCCATTTGCGAAAGATTTGTTCTGCAATGTATGTGTTCAGAGACCACTCGTGACGCATCAGAATAGCCCTGCTGAGCCTGTCGGCTATGACGTTGGATTTCCCCGGGATGTACATTGCGACCAGAAAGCGCTGGGAAGACACTGCCTACTCCCACACTTGAAGGGCTTCTCTGCAGAGGGGGTATGATTTGGTCCCTCCTTGTTTGTTTATGTACCATACCACCGACATATTGTCTGAGTGGATCGCAATTGTCCCTAGAGGGAGAAAGCTGTGAAGTGCTTGCAATGCTAGAAGTACTGCTCTCATCTCCAAGACGTTGATATGCAAATGAGCCTCGTGTTCCTGCCAAGTGCCTTGGACTGTTCTCCCTAGATAATGCCACCCCCACCCTATCTGGGAGGCATCCGTGGTCACAGTGGCAACTGGGGGGGGGGGGAACACAAACGGTCTGCCTGTGTTTAGATTGCTGGTCTGGGTCCACCAACAAAGATCCTGCTTGCACAAATCTGTTATCAGGATGGGGTGAGAAAGAGGTAGATACTGCAGTGACCATTGGGCAAAAAGTAACCACTGCAGGACCCTCATGTGCAGTTTGGCTAATGGAAAAAGAAGTCATGTACTCACCATAACGTTCCATCTGAGTAGGTAACGTCATTTGTCAGCAACCCGTGGGTATCGGATCTGACCTGGATCCGAGCCGGCAGCTTTCCAAGCTAAAGATCCGAGCTCCAAGCTCCTCCCCTTACCCATAATACCCTGCTACCTCCTTCCAGTCCTCAGATCGCGTTTGCCCAATTATACAATTTCACCAAGACAAAACAACAACCTGAAACATCCTAACCTAATGAATACCAAAAGCTGAAATCATTCTAGGATTCAGATAACCAAAGAACCAGGTTAGGGGGAAGGAGGGGGGGGGGGGTCGGTTGCTGACAAATTAAGTTACCTACTCAGATGGAACGTTATGGTGAGTACATAACTTCTTTAGCTGAAGTAGTTAACTTCATTTGATCAGCAACCTCTGGGACAGAGTCCCCAGCTACCAAAAACTTGGGAGGTCCTCAAGGAAGGATATTCCGGAGCACTGCAGAGCCAAAAGCTGCACTTCCTCTGGATATTAAATCCAATTTATAATGAGAGATAAAGGTACGAGAGGAAGCCCAAGTAGCCGGAGAACAAATGTCATCCAAGGGAACTCTTGACCAGAACGCAGCAGAAGTAGCCATAGAACGGGTAGAATGAGCATAAACCCCTAAGGGCTCTGGCAGACCAGATATCTTGTATGAGTGCAAAATCCATCTAGGTAGAGTCACCTTCGACACTGGCTTACCCAAGAAGGGCTTCGCAAAGGAAACAAAGAGCTGCTCTGACTTGCGAAAAGCAGCTGTTCTGTGCAGGTAAAAGCACAATTGTCTATGAACATCTAACAAATGAAGTTTGTATTCCCCTTTATTCTGATAGTTAGGGAAGAAAACTGGTAGATTAATGGACTGATTGATGTTCGCCTCGGAAGCCACTTTAGGTACGAAGGAAGGGTTAGTCCTGAGAGAGAGACTCTGTCCTTATGGAAAACAAGATATGGGGGTTTAGTACACAGGGACTGGAGCTCTGACACCCTTCTAGCTGAGGTAATAGCTATTAAGAAAGCAGTTTTCCAACATAAGAATTTTAAATCAACAGAAGCTGCAGGTTCAAAGGGTGGTCCAGTTAGAGCCTGAAGGACCAAAGTTAAGTCCCATGGGGGAACAGCATTCCTAATAGGAGGTCTCAAAAGAAAGGTGCCTTTCAAGAAGGTCTTACAAATCTTAGTGGAAGCTAAAGGACTAAGATTGTCTCCAATGTGAAAATGGGAAATGGCAGCCATTTGAACCTTTACAGTAGAAGAACTGGCCCCTTGCTGAAAAATATGAGACAGGGAATCAAGCACTGCTGGAATAGGAGCAGTGAAATGATCCAAATTCCTATGCGAGGCCCAAATGGAAAACTGTTTCCATTTGCTGTTGTAAACCTTCCTGGTAGAAGGCTTCCAGGATGGATCTAACTGCAGATGAGATACCGGGAGTCCTGGCAACTAATGGAACTGGATCAACCAAGCTGAGAGCTTGAGGTCGTCCAGATTTGGAGTTTCTAATCCCGAAGGATGAGAAATCAGATCCGGGATGGGATCTAAGATCCAAAGAGGAGCTATAAGATGAGACCGTAGGTACGGGAACCAGGTTTGACGAGGCCAGAATGGGGCTATGACGATAATCTTGTTCCCCAACCAACTAGCTTTCTGTAACAATTTTGTCATTAACGGAAGAGGAGGATAAGCATAAAGAAGACCGGATGGCCAAGCATGAACTAGAGCGTCTCTGGGGCTGGGGCTTTCCCCCGGTGGGGATTAGAGCGAAAAACTCGCTGCACTTCGTGTTTGAAGGCGATGCAAAGAGATCGCAGCAAGGCTGACCCCACTTGCGGAAGATCTGTTTCACTACTTAGGGGTTCAGAGACCACTCATAAGGCGAGAGGATAGTTCGACTCTGCTTGTCCGCTAGGATGTTGGACCAACCCGGAATGTGCATTGCTAACAGAAAATGGTTGGTGGATATCACCCAATCCCAAACTCTCATGGCCTCTCGGCAAAGAGGGTAAGACCTGGTCCCTCCCTGTTTGTTGATGTGCCAGACCACTGACATGTTGTCTGTCTGAATTGCAATAGTCCCTGGAGGGAGAAAGGCATGAAGAGCTTGCAACGCTAGAAGCACCGCTCTCATCTCCAGAACATTGGGATGCAGAACGGTCTCTGTATGAGTCCACGTACCTTGGACAGTTCTGCCCATGCAATGCCCCCCACCCACCCAAGGCGAGAAGCGCCCGTGGTTACCGTGGCTTGGGGTTGTGGCATTATGAACAGTCATCCTTCCCGAAGCTCTCGAGATTGGAGCCACCATATGAGGGAATTTCTGCAAACTCTGCTGAGGGGGATCAGAGAATCCAACGGGTGTTGAAGGATGGACCACTGGACCTGCAAGGTCTACTGGAGGACTCTCATGCGCAAGCGAGCTAAGGGTGAAAGGTTGACTGCTGCTGCCATGGATCCTAAAGCTCTCAGGACCAACTCCGCTGATGGGACTGGAGATTGAAGCAGTGCTGCGAAGTCTGTCCGACGTCAAGAAGGCCTTGGTCTGAAGCGTGTCTATTCTGGCCCCTATGAAGTCCAGAACTTGAACTGGTTGAAGGGATGATTTCTTGTAATTTATAGTGATCCCCAACTGGGAGGCAAAGAGCAGGAAGCAATCCCTGGCTGAGCAGAGTAGATGCCTGGTGGAGGCGGCAAGGAGCCAGTCATCCAGGTAAGGAAAAACCTGTATTCCCTGAAGCCTCAGGTGGGCCGCTACAACTGCCATGACCTTGGTGAACACCTTGGGGACTGTGGTGAGGCCAAATGGTAGGACCCTGAACTGGTAATGACTGGCCTCCAACCGAAAGCGAGAAACATCCTGGATCGTCTGTCCATGAGAATGTGGTAGTACGCATCCTTGAGGTCTATGGAGCACATCCAGTCGTTCTCCTGCAGTAGGGGGAGAATGGATTGAAGAGTGACCATCCTGATTTTTCCTTGGCAATGAAGAGGTTCATTGTAGAAAGTCGAGAAATTGTCTTAAGTTCCCCGTCTTTTTTTTTGGCACCAAAAAGAACCTGGAGTAATTGCCTAACCTGGACTGGTCTGGGGGGATGTGTTGGATGGCTCTTTTTTCTAGCAGCTTCTTTATTTCTAAAGCTGCAGCCTCCCTCTGACTGGGTGGAATATCGGGGAGGTGCCTCGATTGAGGAGGAAGATTTATGAAGGGAATAGAGTAGCCTCTGGATATTATTCGAAGCACCCAGCAATCTGTCATGATGGACTCCCATTGTGCCAGGTGCTTCGAAAAAAGCCCCCTGACTGCCTCCAGAGAGGAGCAGTCAGGCAACCCCTCAGGGCTGCTGCATGGGTCGATCGGAAAAGGGTTCCCGCGACCCAAAATTCTTCGGCCCCCCTCTGCCTCTGGGCCAGCGTCCACCTTGTCCCCCTCTGCCTCTGAAGGAAGAAGGATCCAGAGCGTAACGGGACTGCTGAGACTTCCGGAACCACATCTTCTATTGTCCTCTCTGGTTCCTGGAAAAGGACCTTTGAGGAGCCGAGAAGCGGTTTCCGATGGCAGACACCGTCTTCCCGTCTTTCTCGCTCTGGACCAATGAATCGCGGACGGTCTTGCCAAACAGGGTAGAACCGTCGAAGGGAGCATTCGCGAAGGACGCCTTGAAGGGTTCCGCAAAGTTGGAGCCAGGCATGATGCCGTAAGGCGATGCCTGATCCGCTGGCTCTAGCGGCCCCCTCCATGGCATGGGAGTGTAGCCGCATAGATGTGTTCGATACAGATTTCAGAGTGGCCATTCAAGTCGAGAAGGTCCGTTTCTCCTCGGCCGACATGGACTCAGGGGGAGACTCAGCATATTCCTTCACTACATCCGCTTTCCGATACGATCCATCGTCTGAGACTCCTTATCAGGAGGATGGACCGAGGAACTATCCTGTGCCAGTACCTTCTTGGTGGCAGCCGCCACCACCATGGCATCTACCGGGGAACCTTTACTCCATTCTGTCCTATCCAAAGGGGAATAAGGATCTTATCTGTTCTCCTGGGGATTGGCTCTACAGTGTCCGGCTCCTTCCATGCCCTGGTAGTAATGAGGTCTACCAGGGGTTGGCCGGAGGGGACACCCAAGAGGTAGACCGGCCTGCGTCAAATGCCTCCAGAAACACCGACTCATCCGAGGAAGGCTTTTGGGCTGACCACCCCTCTTTTAGGAGTAGCATTTCCATAATGTCTCCAAAGGAGATGTCCTCGGGGGGTGACCTGGGGGAACCTTCCCCTTCCTCTAAATCAGTGTCTTCCGTGAGGGACTCGGGGGAGTCCAAGTGCCTCCTCTTGCACTTACGTTTGTGAGGGACCGCCTCGGCGGGACTGTCCGAGGAGGGCTTACCAACAGGGTCATGTGCCTCCACTGGAACTGGCTGGGGAGTCGACATAGGCTGTCCCTGGGGCCGGATGATGGAAGACAAGCCCATCTGCGAGGGAATGGTGGCTGGATCCGTAGCACGAGCAGGAGGTCTCGAACCTCTCGAGAGAACCCTCTCCACCATGTCGAACGCCGAAGGTGAACCGCTCTCTCTGGGTTCCGTGAGTAACACCCTCGGATCCGACGCGGGGATCGGCGTCAGAGCCGAAGCGATTGGACCCAAAAGGAAAGTGTGCTCCGACCGCAACGGAGCCGAAGACACACTTACCCCCTTGGATCTGACACACGGCTCTCGGACCCGAGAGCTCGGATCCGAAAGAGGATCCGACAAACTCGAGGGCATGGTCGGCGTCGAAGTAGCAACTACTATCGGCGCCGACTCCCTGACTCCGAGACTACTTGGATCCGATGGCTCCAAAACCCAATAATGGATAAGAGAAGGAACTATGGAGTCAAAAAATGGGGCTGAGCTCCCCCCGGAGGGGGGGGGGCAGGAGCACTCCCATCTGCATCTGGGCTTGGAGAAAACGACACATCATCCGGTCCATGTCAGTGTCTGAGATGCTTCGTGTTGACCTAGAAGAGGCCACCGAAGCTGGCCTGGAAGGCTGCCGCGACGACCTCGAAGATGGCCAGGGCTCCTCCTCCAGCTCCGGCGAAAAATGTGGAGAACGGAGCCGAGAGGGGGAGGACCCGGGAATTTTAGTGGGGGGGAGAGAGCTGTTTAGCCGGCAGGGCCAAGGAGGCTGAGTCGGCCCGCCACTTGTGGCTCCTATGTTTCTCTCTCTCTCTCTCTCTCTCTCTCTCTCTCTCTCTCTCCTCTCTTTTCTCTTGGAGTCCTTCTCTCCCTGGGAAATAGAGGGAGGTTGAGTCCAAGCCAGGGGAGATAACACAGCTGGCTGAACAGCTGCAGCTGTGGCTGGAGCCACTGAGGGAGAAGAGGAAGAAGCAGAATCTGCGGGTATAAGACCCGCCAGGATCAGCTTGTTCCTCCTATCCCTCAGAGCCCGGGCGTTAAATTCTGCGCAAATATGGCAGCCCGATCATAAATGCGCTACCCCCAGGCAAAGAACGCACTGAGTGTGGCCATCGGCTGGGGAAAGCTTATGGCCACACTCAGAGCACTTGGAGAAAATGGCCTTAGGGCCTTCGGTCATACCAAACCACAACCACGCACACACTTACACACAAGAATAAGGGGACAGGGGGATATACTAAAACTAAGCTAGGCTAATGGGTTTAAACAATCATAAACACACACCTCTCAAAATTTTGCAAAAGGTCAAGAATTTACCCTACCTAACCGCCAGGAGCTCGTAACTCATGCTTGTTAAAGCCGCGGCAAATGAGATCTGAGGACTGGAAGGAGGTAGCAGGGCATTATGGGTAAGGGGAGGAGCTTGGAGCTCGGATCTTTAGCTTGGAAAACTGCCGGCTCGGATCCAGGTCGGATCCGATACCCACAGGTTGCTGATCAAATGAAGTTAACTACTTCAGATCTAGTGTTATTGTTGAAGCCATTGTCCCTAACAACCTGAGCACCACTTTTACTTTCGCTTTCCTTAGAGGAAGTAAACTCAGGACTTGTTCCCTTAGGCTCTGAATTATTTCTACAGGAAGTTAAGCCCTCATTGAAATGGTGTTTATTTCGGTGCCAATAAAATTCACATGCTGAGACGGTGAAAATGTAGACCTTTGCCAGTTTACTGAAATCCCTAACTGCAGGCAAGTTGAAATGGTAACGTCCCGGCCTGTAACAGTAGATGCTTGGTGGTGGCAGTCATGAGCCAGTCATCCAGATATGGAAACACTTGGAATCCCTGACGTCTCAAGTGAGCCGTAACCACTGCCATGCATTTGGTGAACACCCTACGGGCTGTGGTGAGACCAAATGGCAGGGTGCGGAACTGATAATGACTGACTCCCAGCCGGAAGTGTAAGTGACTTCTCTATGCCCTGTCCACTTTGATATGATAGTATGCATCTTGGAGGTCTATGGAGCACATCCAAATATCTTTCCCTAACAACGGGAGTATCGACTGTAAGGTGATCATTCGGAACTTGGACTTCTGTACAGATTCGTTCAATTTGCTGAGATCCAAAATGGGTCTCATGTCCCGTGTTCTTTTTGGCACCAAAAAGAATCTGGAGTAAGTCCCTAATCCTACTTGGTCTGCGGGGACGGGTTGGATAGCTCTCTTTATGAGCAACTTTTGGATTTCTAGAGTTGCTGAATCCCTGTGATTGGGTGGCACATCTGGGATTCGTCTGGTCCAAGGGGGTGGAGAAGAGAAGGGAATATGATAACCTCTGGTAATTATCTTTAATACCCACTTGTCTTGAGTAATATCGTGCCAGGCTTCTGGGTATAAGGAAATACGACCCCCGAGTGGCTACAGAGACGCACAGTCGGGCCTCCTTTCAGGAGCACTGATAGGGATGACCAAGAAAGGAATCATGGTCTCCCTGGTTCTGCGGGACTCCTCTGCCTCTAGGGCAGCATCTACCATTATTTCCTCCTCCTCTGCCTCTGGAGAAGGAATCACCTTGTGCGTCCTTAAAAAACCTCTGCGATTTTTTGAACCACATTTTACCGCCCTTCTGCCCTTTGGGATAGGGTCTAGAAGGAATGGAAAAACGAACGCCCACGGCAGACAGCATTTTTCCTTCCTGCTCGCACCTGGTGAGTGTGTCCTTTACCTTGGTTCCGAACAAAGAGGATCCGTCAAAGGGGGCGTTGGTAAATGTAGACTTAAACGCCTCTGCAAAGTTACACAAACGCATCCAGGAGTGTCTCCTAAGAGAGACTCCTGAACCCACTGCCCTACTAGCTCCATCAGCTGCGTAAGATAGCCTCATGGAGGAGTTCATAATAGAATTCAGGGTAGACATCTGTATTCTGACCTTCTGAGATACTGCATCAGATATGTTATCCTGTAGAGTATCTCCCAGCTCTTTTAGGAGATCTCTCTGGAGCCTTGTGAAATGAGACAGGTAGTTCAGCGATCTAAGTGTAAAAACTGCTGAAGAAAAGACACGCTTCCCATACCTATCCATCATTCAAGACTCTTTGTTCGGTGGATGGACAGTGGAGGAAGTTTCGGCAAGTTCCTTTTTGGTGGCTGCTGCCACCACCATGGCATCTACTGGAACGCCCTTAGTAAGAAAGCCCTTGTCCTAGGATGCTGACAAAAATTTATTTGGTCTTCTAGGAACCGGTTCCACAGAATCAGGAGATTCCCATACCAGCCCTGTCTGCAGCTCCCGCAGCTGTAGGATCCTGTAGGGTATCTCTCCTAGCTGTTTCAGGAGATCCATCTGGAGTCGAGTAAAATGGGACAAATAATTCAGTGACCTAATGACCTAAAGGTAAAGGCCACTGAAGAAAACATACGCTTCCCGTATCTGTCCATCGTAGGGGACTCCTTGATCGGCGGACGGACATAAGAAAAAGTTTTTGGTAATTCCTTCTTTGTGGCTGCCGTAACCACCATAGCATCAACTGGCACGCCCTTACTCAGGAAAGGTTTGTTGTCCGGAGCAGTGATAAACTTATTGGGCCTCCGCGGAACTGGTTCCATAGATTCTGGTGAGCTCCATGCCTTTCAACTTACTACACCTAGCAGCGGGTCGAAGGGCAGAGAAACCCAAGAGGTGGTGGGTCGGGAACCAAATGCGTCCAGGTACACGGACTCGATAAGAAGGGGAAAGGGATTCCCAGCCACCCCTCTGCTTGAGGATTTCCAGGATGTCTGAAAATGAGACATCCTCAGAAGGGGACCGTGGGGACCCTTCTGAGTGGGTTCCTATCATGTATTTGAACTTTTACAAGTTCGAACCAGATATGGTCGAGACCATAAGTTCGAATTTGTAAATGTTCGAGTGTTATGAATGGAAATCTCCATAAGTGGAGGTTTCCATTTTGTTCAATGTGGTGTGATCTCGGAGTTGGTATATTTAAGTAGCAGAGGGTGTGGAGGGTGCAGGGGGGCTTGCCCCCCTGCTTACAGCAATTTATTTTGTTGTCCATTGTTTGTTTTTTTTTTTTTTCCCCGTAGTTGACGTTTTGTAACTTTGAACATAATGGTCCCACCATTAGGTGTTTCAGAGTTACGGAACTTCGACTATGTGATATAGACCCTTCGGAGTCCTGCAAGTCCATGTCCAATGTCAAGGACTCAGGGGAGTCCAAATACTTCCTCTTACAAGTCCTCTTCCGAGGGACTTCCTCTGAGGGGTGCTCTGAAGAGATTTCGGGGGGGGGGGTCACCCGAAGGGGCGTCCTGGAGCATTGGTTCCCTACACTTGGAGAGGAGGGGTGGTTTGGAGGTGGACACTGGCCTGGAAGTGGACGGAGCAACTAGAGCCGAGGGTGGAGCGGTCCGACAGAACAGCACACTCCTCATCACCTCGAAGGCACCACGATCCAGGCCCAATAAAGTTGTCTGGCTCCGAAGCGCCAGAAGATCTCCTCTGAACCGAGGGTGATGGCTCTGAGGCCGATGTAGGCGCTGAACTCATCTGCTCCAAAGTTACGAGTGGGATAGTAGGATCTGATAAGGGTCTGATCTCGCTCCCCCCCTCCCAGAGCTGACAAGGGAGTGTCAGCTCCCAGATCCCTCGAGAGAAGTTGGCAAAGATGGGATCGGACCTGATGTTGGACCCGACAGACCCAGGGTTTTTGGATCCGATAGTTCCACCACAATGATCTCCATGCGCTCCAGCTCCGAACTCAGGTGTTTTGAAGGAAGAATCAATGACAAAGTAGGTTGGACAGTCATCTCCATTTCCATATGGGCTGGGCTCTATAGAATTTTAGCCAAGGCCAGTGTCCTGAGTAGCCTTTTCACCACTCTCTCCACATCGTCATCCGAAAGGCTCCTGAATGATCGAGAGGAATGGTTGGACAATTGGTGACTGCCTGCCACAGACTGGAGAAGTGCGGACTGTGGTATGGAATGCACTGGTTCCTAGATGGTTCCGAGGACACTACTGGAACTGAAGGAGATAAAGCCTTGTTGGACCCGACAGCTATTGGATCTGACAAACTTGAAGGTTCGTCTTTTCCCTTTAAAGGTTCCGCGGCCGGAGCCAATGAAGATACCAACTTGGAGAGTTTGTCAGATTTTCCTACCCGATTCCCTTCCTTCGATGCCTCAAAAGGCCCTTTCAATAACCCACTCAAAATTAGCTTGTTCTTGCACTCGTGCAGGACTCTAGAGCTAAAACCATGACAAATGGAACAAGAGTCCTGCAGATGAACAGCTCCCAAACAGTATGTCTATAGGTTACAGACATCTTTTGGGTGCAGGAATCACAATTCTTGAATCCAATCCAGAAGGCTTGGATTCTTTCGAAGCTTCCTTAGACATATTTACCACAAAATACAACAACAAGGAACTATAACAGACCGCTAACAGCAGGAAAAAGGCAAGAAACACTCAGCCAAAAAATAGACAGCAAAGACTTTTTTTTTTTTTTTTTTTGAAACGGAGAGTAGCGGAAGGAGGAGAGTCTCTAAGTCAAATGACAACTCCTTCAACTGAAGAGATGCCTCTAACTTAAACGGCTAGCTCCTTAGACCAACAGTAAAGAAGGGGAATAAGGTAAAGCCCTCTAACTAAAACGGGCTGAAAGTGTAGGACAAATCCTGTAACTTAAATGGATTCACAAGTTAGAAAGGAAGAGAAAAAGGAAGGCCTGAGAGGTAAAGAAACGACGGCCTCAACAACAAACAGCAACTAAGAAGGCGGTAGACAGAAGGATAGACAAACACCAGATTCTACTGATCTACAGAAATAACTATGCTACCAAATAATTAGAAGTTATGTACTCACTATAACGTTCCATCTGAGTAGGTGTATTCATTTGTCTGCAACCTGTGGGTTATGGATCCGATATCGGATCTGAACCGGCATGGTTTTCCAGCTATGAATCCGAGCTCTCAGCTCCTCCCCTCACCCATAATGCCCTGCTCTCCCTACATGACCTCAGATCGAGTTTGCCAACAGCATGAATACCCTGAAAAGGGTAACACATAATATGCAGGAAACTGAAAAAGGCCAGGGGGATAGGAGGGCGGGATGGTTGCAGACAAATTAATACACCTACTCAGATGGAACGTTATGGTGAGTACATAACTTCTAAATCTGAAGTAGGAGATTCATTTGTCTGCAACCTGTGGGACAGAGTCCCCAGCTACCTGAATCTTGGGCGGCCATCATGGAAGGATATTCCGGAGCACCGTGGAGCCAAAGGATGCTCTACCCCTAGATGTAAGATCCAACTTGTAGTGGGAAATAAAGGTATGAGATGAAGCCCAAGTGGCTGCTGAACAAATATCATCTAGAGGAATCCTAGCCTTAAAGGCGGCCGAGGTAGAGACTGACCGGGTTGAATGGGCATGTACACCCTCCGGTGCGGGCCTTCCAGAAGCTTGATAAGCCAATAAGATGCACTGTGAAATCCAGCGAGATAATGAGACTTTAGAAATTGGCTTGCCCAAATTAAATTTAGCAAAGGAAATAAACAACTGGTCGGTTTGCCTATGACCAGCCGTCCTGTTTAGATACAATCTAAGTTGCCTGTGAACATCTAAGGAATGAAGCTTGTATTCACCCTTGTTTTGATATTTAGGAAAGAAAACAGGGAGGTTAATGGATTGATTAATGTTTGCTTCAGAAGTTACCTTAGGAAGAAAGGACGGGTTGGTCCTGAGGTATACACGGTCCGGATGAAAGACCAAGTAAGGAGGTTTGGCTGATAATGCTTGAAGTTCTGAGACTCTCTTGGCGAGGTAATGGCTACTAAAAGGCCGTCTTGAAAGATAAAATTTCAGATCTACCGTAGCCGGTTGAAGGGGAGCGGTCAAGGCCTGGAGGACCAAAGAAAGGTCCCAAGGAGGAACCACTTGCTTTACAGGGGGCCTGAGAAGGAAAGTACCTTTTAGGAAAATCTTACACAATTTGGCAGACATCAGTGGACTGGAGTCATGACCAATATGATAATGAGAAATTGCCGCAAGTTGTACTTTGGCCGTGGAACTGCTGGCACCATCATTAAAAAGAGTGGTTAAGAAGTCAAGCACCAGAGGAAACGGAACTGTGAAGGGGTTTAGGCCTTGCCGCTCTGCCCACAAGGAGAACCGTTTCCACTTACTGCGGTAGACTTTCCTAGTGGATGGTTTATGAGCCGCCACCAGGATGGCCTTAACAGGGGACGAAATACCGGGAGTCCTGATCAGGAGTGGAACTGGAGCAGCCAAGCGGTCAGCTTCAGGTTGTCCAGATTCGGGGGTGATAAGCGGGATGGATGAGATATCAGATCCGGAATGGGATCTAGAATCCAAGGAGGATTCACTGAGTAAGACCTTAGGAAAGGGAACCAGATCTGTCGAGGCCAAAATGGGGCAATGAGAATCATTCTGCACCCCAACCGAGAGGCTTTCTGAAGAACTTGGAGCATCAGAGGCAAGGGGGGGTAAGCATAAAGAAGACCGGGTGGCCAAGCATGCACCACAGCGTCTCTTGGGGTACCTCCAGGAGGAGGTATTAGAGCGAAAAAACTGTCGCACTTGGTGTTTGAGGGAGACGCAAAAAGATCGCAACAAGGAGTTCCCCACCGTGCGAAGATGCGTTCCGCTACCTGAGTATTGAGAGACCACTCGTAAGGGGTGAGAATGGTGCGTCTGAGTTTGTCCGCAAGGATGTTGGACCGACCCGGAATATGCGTTGCTATGAGAAAGCGGTTGGTGGAGATTGCCCATTCCCACACTCTCATGGCTTCTCGACAAAGAGGGTAAGACCTGGTTCCTCCTTGCTTGTTGATATACCAGACAACAGACATGTTGTCCGATTGAATCGCAATTGTTCCCAAGGGAAGAAAGGTCTGAAGTGCTAGCAACGCTAAGAGCACTGCTCTCATCTCTAGGACGTTGATATGCAGTAAAGTCTCTGAATCGTTCCACGTACCTTAGACCGTCCGGCCTGCAAAATGCCCCCCCCCACCCGAGGCGGGAGGCGTCCGTGGTCACCGTGGCAAGAGGGGGAGAAGCACAAAAGGGGCAGCCTCCGTGGAGATCTGGAGAGTGTAGCCACCACAGGAGGGACCGCTTGCAAGCCTTGCTGATCGCAATGGGATGATGCATAGGAAGAGCAAGATACGACCACTGAACTAGGAGTGTCCATTGAAGGATGCGCATATTGAACCTGGCGAGAGGAAGAAGCGCTATTGCTGCCGCCATGGACCCTAGGGCCCTCAGGACCAACTCCGCCGGAACTGAGCTTGAGTGGAGAATGGCCCGCACCTGGAGCTGCAGATTTTGAATTCTGTCCGCAGTGAGGAAGGCTCTTAATCTCCTCGTGTCTAACCTGGCACCTATAAAATCTATGAACTGCGTGGGTGCTAGGTTGGATTTTTCTGTGTTTATTGTGATGCCCAGACGGGGAGCAAGATGGAGAAAGGAGTCTCGCGCCAATAGTAGTAGGTGCCTTGTTGGGGCGGTGAGAAGCCAGTCGTCCAGGTAGGGAAAGACCTGCACCCCCTGAAGCCTCAGGTGGGCCGCTACCACTGCTAATACTTTGGTGAACACCCTGGGGGCTGTGGTGAGACCAAAGGGAAGGACCCGGAATTGGTAGTGACTGGCTCCCAGCCGGAAGCGGAGAAACCTCCTGGAGCGCCTGTCCATTAGTATATGGTAGTACACATCCTTGAGGTCTATGGAGCACATCCAGTGATTTTCTCCCAGAAGGGGGAGAATAGACTGCAACGTAACCATTCGGAATTTCTCTTTGGGAACTGTCAGGTTCAAGAGTGAAAGGTCTAAAATTGGTCTTAGATCCCCCGTCTTTTTTGGCACTAAAAAGAACCTGGAGTAGAACCCTGATCCGATCTGGTCTGGGGGGACGGGCTGGATGGCTCTTTTCTTTAGCAGACGGCCAATTTCTGCCAAAGCGGCCTCCCACTGACCGGGTGGAACGTCGGGGAGGGACTTCAATTTTGGCATGTGACGAAATGGGATATGGTATCCTCTGGATATGATTTGGAGGACCCAGCGGTCTGTTGTTATGGACTCCCATGCCGCTAGGTGCTCCGAAAAACGTCCCCCGACTGCCTCCAGAGTGGAGCAGCCGGGCAACCCTTCAGGGCTGCTGCGCGGGCCGTTCAGAGAAGGGTTCTCTGGACCCGAAGTTCCTGGGAGCCCCTCTGCCCCTGGGGCGGCGTCCTCCCTGTCCTCCTCTGCCACGGAAGGACTGGTTGTCCGGAGCGGGCTGGGGTTGCTGCGACTTCCGGACCACATCTTCTTCTGGCCCTTTTGGTTCCTAGAATAGGGCCTCTGGGGCACAGAGAAGCGGATTCCAACGGCAGACAGCGTCTTCCCGTCCTTTTCGCTCTGGGTCAAGGTATCGCGAACAGTTTTGCCAAAGAGGGCAGAACCATCGAAGGGGGCGTTCGCAAATGACGCCTTGAAGGGCTCCGTGAAATCACAATGACAGAGCCAGGCCTGACGTCTAGTAACTAGGCCTGCCCCTGCGGCTCTAGCGGCACCTTCCGTAGAGTGGGACAGTAACCGCATAGAGGTATTATTGACGGACCTAAGAGTGGCCATACGGGTGGAGTGCAACACTTTGTCCTCCTCCGACATGGACTCTGGGGGGGATGCAGCGTATTCTTTAATAAGATCGCGCTGCATCCTAATCACATGTGCCAGGTAGTTCAGCGCTCTTACTGAAAAGGTCGCTGAACTAAACATCCACTTCCCCAAGCGGTCCATCATCCGAGACTCCTTGCTCGGGGGATGGACTGAGGGACTCTCCTGAGCAAGTTCCCTCTTGGTGGCAGCCGTCAACATGGCATCTACCGGAGGCCCCTTACTCCAATGGGCACGGTCAGCCGGGGGACTGAGAATACGGTCGGGCCTTTTTGGGATTGGCTCCACGGTGTCCGGTTCCTTCCACGCCCTGGTGGTAATGAGGTCCACCAGGGGGTCGGCAGGAGGGGACACCCAAGAGGTAGACGGGCCCGCTTCAAATGCCTCCAAGAACACGGACTCGTCCGAGGAAGACTTGAGGGCAGACCACCCCCCCCTTATACGGAGCATTTCCATGATGTCTCCAAATGAGACATCCTCAGGGGGTGATCTTGGGGAGCCTTCCCCTTCCTCCAAGTCAGTGTCTTCTGTGAGAGACTCGGGGGAGTCAATGTGCCTCCTTTTGCATGTATGTTTGCGGGGGGCATCCTCCGGGGGGCTGTCAGAGGACTCCTCGCAAACAGTGACCTGTTCCAAAGGAACAACTTGGGGCAAAGGAGCGGGCTGTCCCAATGGCCGGATGGTGGAAGCCTGGCCCAGTGCAGATGGAGCACGGGACGGAGCAGAAGCAAGTGCCGGGGGTCCGGAGACCCTCAACAGGGCCCTCTCCACTACATCAAAAGCCGAAGGGGAGCCGACCTCGACCAAAGGATCCGACAATCGGCTCCCCCTCGGATCCGAGGTGGATCGGGCGGCGCCGAAGAGCTCGGATCCGGGGGACAGTGCGCTCCGACACAGACGGCGCCGAAGGAGCACTGATCCCCCCGGATCCGAAGCTCGGATCCAGGCTCCGAGAGGTCAGATCCGAAGCACTCGAGGGCAGGGTCGGATCCGAAGTACCGAGTACTATCGGCGCCGACCCACCCCCGGCTCCGAAGCTGCTCGGCTCCAACTGCTCCGAACCCGGGTAGTGGGTCGGAGAAGGAGCAATAGGTTTAAAGAAAGGGGTCGAGCTCCCCAGAGAGGCAAGAGCACTCCCATCTGCATCTGGGCATGGATGAACCTTCTCATCATCCGGTCCAGATCAGCGTCTGATAAGCTATAGGTCGATCTCGACGAGGCTACCGAGGTAGGCCTTGAGTGCCTCCTGGATAGCCTCGACGGAGATCGGGTCTCCTCCTCCTCAGGTCCCGGTGAAAAGCACACGGGTGACCGGAGCCAAGGTGGGGGAGAACCAGCAGACAAGGAGGCCGGAGGAGAAGCCCGCTTGGCGGGCGGGGCCGAAACAGAGGTCTCGGCCCGCCGCTTATGGTGCTTCTCCCTCCGGTCCTTCTTTCTAGCTTCCCTCTCCTCCGAACCACTACAGGGAGGTTGAGTCCCAGGAGGAGGAGGGGGAGCCGGAGAGGAGGTAACCGTAGACACGGTTCCCCCCGAAGGAGCGGAGGTCGGAGCCGAGTCCGGGGGCAAAAGTCCCGCCAGGACCAGCTTAGACCTCCGCTCCTTCAATGCCCTGGGGTTGAACCCTGCACAAATGGAACATCCATAAGTGAGGTGCTCAACCCCAAGGCATCGAATGCACCGAGTGTGGCCATCAGCAGGGGAAAGCTTATGGCCACACTCGGAGCACTTCGAAAAAATAGCCTTAGGTTGTTCTGACATCCTAAGAGCCTAGATATTACTTAAACTAAAGTAAAAAGTAAAAATAAACTAGACACACAACAGGCCCAAACACACACTACGCTACCAGCGAGGGGAGGGAAACTAAGTAAAAAAGATTAATATAACTAAACAAGTTTAACTATCAAAAAGGGAAACCTAAACTTTCACTCAAACTTTCAAAAAAAAGTTAAATTTAACACTAGAAAAACTTTAGTAAACCACTTAGCTGTAGAGCTCAAGAAAACCAATCTGGTCACCAGCGCGGCAAACTAGATCTGAGGTCATGTAGGGAGAGCAGGGCATTATGGGTGAGGGGAGGAGCTGAGAGCTCGGATCCATAGCTGGAAAACCATGCCGGTTCGGATCCGATATCGGATCCATAACCCACAGGTTGCAGACAAATGAATCTCCTACTTCAGATCAATATTTTACATAAAATAAGTAGAAAAACAGTACAATTTAGCCTGTGCCAGTCGTCAGCAATCTTGAAGCTTCAAGCGGCAAACGAGATCTGGGTAACTCTCGCTAGGCATGTTGGGAGGGTCTATATTAGATCACTGTACGCTTAAAAAAGCAAACAGTGATTAATCGACCCTATGTAAGCGAAAGCTTACAATATCGAACTGTCAGAAGGGAACTTCCAAGGGAAAAAAAATTGCTGCTCCAACAAAAACAAAAAATAAAAAAACAAAACACTTTAAACATTAAATTAAGTGGGGGGGCTTCGCCCCCCCCCCTACTTAAATATATCAACTCCGAGACCACACTACAGTGCAGAAAAAAGCAAAGTAACGAAGAGGCCAAGTGAATTCTTTCCCAGGGAAGCCGCTTCGATATTTTGCCGTTTCAGTCTTTTAAGTTAGACCAAGACGCATTCGAAAGAAAAAGAATTTATGTACCTACCATAACGTTCCATGTTAGTTCTCTTCTTCTCGCCTTCTTTCTTGCTGGTTGGGTTCGGAGCCGATCATCGGCTCCAACTCGACCATCTTCAATAGCTCGAGAGCTGTTTACTGGCTCGAGGCTACCCTATATCCCTTGATGCCTGGCGCTAGTTACTCAGATCTCGTTTGAAAAAGCTATTCCAGACATAAGTAAGAAGGAAATCTACCTTAGAAGCCCCTGAATCAACTGTGAAGCTATCTAAGCAGAAAAATGCAACCAGAGAAGGTTCAGCCAATGAGAAATTGAAAAGTGGAGCTCCTCTCGATCCACTAGGATAGGGGGATGGAGGGTGGGATGCAAGAAAGAAGGCGAGAAGAAGACAACTAACATGGAACGTTATGGTAGGTACATAACTTCTTTATGTTAAGTTGTCTATCTCGCCTTCATTCTTGCTGGTTGGGACAGTGTCCCTAGCACCTACTATCCTGGGTGGCTCACTGGAACAGACTCTTCAGAACAGTGGAACCAAAATCAGCCCTGTTCTTGGAAGCAATGTCTAATTTGTAATGAGAAATGAAGGTATGTGGGTTAGCCCACGTAGCAGCTGCACAGATAGATTCCATGGGTAACCTAGATTGGAAGGCCACCGAGGTAGCCAGTGCCCTAGTAGAGCGGCATTTAGGTTTGGTAGATAACCACCTAGATAGTGTTACCTTTGAGACAGTAAGGCCCTGTCTGCCCTCAGCATAGGAAATGAAGAGTTGGTCGGATTTCCTGATGTCCTTTGTCCTATGCAAATAAAAACGCAGCTGTCTGTGAACATCCAACTGGTGCAATTTATATTCTGTGTTATTGGTGTGATTAGGAAAGAACGCAGGAAGGTCTATGGACTGATTCAAATTATTTTGTGTACAGACCTTAGGAAGGAAGGAAGGATTTGTCCTTAGAGCAACCCTATCGTTATGGAAAACTAAGTATGGGGGACGAGTACATAGAGCCTGAAGTTCCGAAACACGTCTGGCAGAAGTAATGGCTACCAGAAAAAGAGTCTTCCATGATAAAAACTTAATGGAACAAGATGCTGCAGGTTCATCAAAGGGTGGCAATATTAGGGAAGCTAGCACCAAGTTAAGATCCCACGGAGGTGCTGGATCCCTCACTGGGGGCCTAAGCAGAGTGGTTCCTTTGAGGAAGGCTTTACACAGCTTAAGAGACATGTTATTAGAAGACAACCCAATGTGAAAATTTGAAATGGCAGCTAACTGATCCCCGATTGTAGCAGAAGCTGAAAAGGGATCTATAGTCATAGCCTCTGCCCAGCAAGAAAAACGTTTCCACTTACTAGTGTAAGTTTTCCTAGTTGTGGATTTGTGCGATGAGATAATAATTTCCCGCACAGAGGAGGAAATATTAGGAAGCCTGGCTAAGGTTGGAAGTGGAGCAACCAAGCTGTGAGCTGGAGTGTTTGAAAGGATCGATGCAGTCTGCCCGATTGGTGAATCAGTAGATCTGGAATAGGATCCAGAATCCAAGGCTGCTCGAGAAGATAATGATGCAGGAATGGGAACCGTATCTGTCGAGGCCAGTAAGGGGCAATGAGGATCATTTTGCAACCCAACACAGTTGCTCTCTGTATGAGTTTGGGTATTAGGGGAAACGGAGGAAAAGCATAAAGAAGTCCCTGAGGCCAATCGTGGACTACAGCATCTCTGGGGGAGTGGCCGGGAAGTGGAAGGAGGGAGAAGAAACTGCTGCACTTGCTGTTGAAAGGTGTGGCGAATAGGTCGCAGCAAGGCTGACCCCATTTGCGAAAGATTTGTTCCACAATTACCTGATTCAGAGACCACTCGTGAGGCATAAGAATTGCTCTGGTGAGCCTGTCTGCAATGACGTTGGAACTCCCAGGGATGTGCGTTGCGATCAGAAAACGTTGGGAAGAGATCGCCCACTGCCAGAGTCTGAGTGCTTCTCGACATAGAGGATAGGACCTGGTTCCGCCCTGCTTGTTGATGTACCACACCACTGACATATTGTCCATTTTAATTACAATGGTCCCAGGAGGGAGAGAGCCCTGAAGGGCTTGCAACGCTAAAAGCACGGCCCTCATCTCCAAGACATTTATATGCAAATGGTACCCTTGATGCTGCCAAGTGCCTTGGACTGTCCTGCCCTGATAATGCCCCCCACCCTATCAGGGAGGCGTCCGTGGTCACTGTGGTGACTGGAGGGGGTAGCACAAATCGTCTGCCCTGGGACACTGATGGGGAGACCATCCACCAAGCAAGGTGCTTCTTGCATGCTTCTGTGATCATAATCTTGTGAGACATGGGAAGCTGTTGAAAAGATTACTGTGTGAACAGAAGCCACTGGAGGATTCTCATGTGAAAGCGGGCCAGGGGAACAAGAAGAATTGCTGATGCCATGGAACCCAGTGTTCGGAGGACGAACCTAACTTGAATCGTTCTGCATGTTAATAAAATCTGTACTTGTTAGCGAATTAGTGATACCCTGTCTGGTGGAAGGTTCGCAAACATGTTCCTGGTATTTAGATTTGCGCCTATATAAGTGATATGCTGACAAGGCAACAATGCAGATTTTTTGAAATTTATTGTGATACCTAGCCTGGAACAAGTTTTGATAGTGTAGTCCCTGGCTTGCAGGAGGTGATGCCTGGTGGAAGCAGTAAGGAGCCAGTCATGCAGATATGGAAACACCTGGAATCCCTGACGTCTCAGGTGAGCCGTAACCACTGCCATGCATTTGGTGAACACCCTGGGGGCTGTGGTGAGACCAAAGGGCAGAGCTCTGAACTGATAGTGACTGGCTCCCAGCTGGAAGCGAAGGAATCTTCTGGAGTGCCTGTGCATCTTGATGTGGTAATACGCATCCTGAAGATCTATAGAGCACATCCAATTGTCCTGACCCAGGAAGGGTAAAATGGACTGTAGCGTGACCATCCGAAACTTCGTTCTTTGTACAGATCTGTTTAATCTGCTGAGATCCAGAATGGGTCTCCAGCCCCCTGTCTTTTTTGGTACCAAAAAGAACTTTGAGTAAGTTCCGGATCCGAGTTGGTCTGCCGGGACTTCCTGGATGACTCTTTTGTGTAGCAGCTTTGAAATCTCTATGGCTGCTTGTTCCCTTAGATTGGGTGGAACATCTGAAAGGGACTTGTTTGACTTTAACAGGGGTTGAGCAAAGGGAATTTTGTAACCTCCAGACATGATCGACTGTACCCACTTGTCTTGAGTTAGGTCTTGCCAGGCTTTGGGGTACAGTGACAGCCTTCCACCTACTGCCTCCAGAGGCGGGCAACCGGGCAACCCTTCAGGGATGCTGAAAGGGCATCTCAGAGAAAGATTCTCTGCTGCCCTGGTTCTGCGGACCCCCCCATGCCACGAGGGCGGCGTCTGTTATTGTTCCCTCCTCTGCCCCTGGAGGGGAACTCACCACGTGTGTCAGGCAAGGCTCCCTGGGGTTTCCGGAACCACATTTTTCCACTCTTCTGACCCTTGGGGTATGGTCTAGAAGGAATGGAAAAACGGACTCCCACAGCAGAGAGAGTCTTGCCTTCTTGTTCACACCTGGTTAGGGTGTCCTTCACCTGTGATCTGAACAGAGCAGAACCATCAAAGGGGGTATTGGTGAAAGACGCTCTGAAGGGCTCCGCAAAATTACATAGCCGCATCCATGCGTGCCTCCTAAGGGCAACGCCTGTGCCTGCGGCCCTACTTGCACCATCGGCTGCATAAGAAATGAGCCTCATGGAGGAGTTAACTGAATTCAGAGTCGCCAGCTGGGAGGCCATCTTAGTTTGAGTCCCCTCAGCTGATGGATCTTGGAGGGTATCTCCAAGCTCTTTAAGGAGATCCCTCTGAAGGTGGATGAAATGGCACAAATAATTCAGCAACCTCATGGAGAAGGTCACTGAAGCAAACATTCGCTTCCCATATCTGTCCATAGTCCTAGACTCCTTGTTAGGGGGATGGACAGATGAGGAAGTTTCTGCCAACTCCTTCTTTGTGGCTGCTGCTACCACCATGGCATCGACAGGTATGCCCTTAGTCAAAAACTGTTTGTCCTGAGGTGCAGTTATAAATTTAGCAGGTCTCCTGGGGGTTGGTTCCACTGTGTCTGGAGCTGGCCACACCTTCCGAGCCACCACAGACATAAGTGGGTTGAAAGGCGGAGACACCCAGGAGGTGGAAGGTCAGGAACCAAACGCGTCCAGAAATACCGACTCATCCTCGGAAGGGGCTAGGGTATTCCAGTTCCCCCTCTGCCTAAGCATTTCCAAAATGTCTGAAAAGGAGACATCTTCAGAGGGGGATCTCGGGGACCCTTCCGAATCCTCTAAGTCTGTATCCGATGTGACAGACTCAGGGGAGTCAACATGCTTCCTCTTGCACTTCCTCTTATGAGCTGGCTCCTCTGAGTGGGAGGCCTTGGAAGAGGAAGAAACACCCAAGGGGGTGCTCTGGAGCGCTGGTTTCCCACGCTTGGGGTCTGGAGGAGGGGCAGAGGCAGACGCAGGCACCATAGGGGGAGGAGCCGGTGGGGTTGACCGTGGGACTAACTCAGGGGCCAATACACTCCTCATGACCTCAAAGACGCCCCCGCCCAGGTGCAGAGAAGACTCCGGCTTCGAAGAAATCAGAATTCCTCTCCGCACAGAGGGGACGGCTCCGAGGCCGATGAAGGAGCCGAGCTCACCTGCGCTGAAGCTCCAAGGGGGAGAACGGGCTCGGACAAGGGTCCGATGCCACTCGCCCCCTCGGAGCCAACGAGGGAGTCTTGGCGCCCACATCCCTCCAAGGACGGTGCCATGGAAGGGATCGGAGACGACGACAGAACCGAAGGGGAATGTTTCGGAGCAGATGGTTCCACAAGTCGAACCCCAACAAACTCCGGCTCTGAGCTCAAGAGAGGAGTCAGAGGAGGAATCTCTGCAGAAATGGACGGAGCCGACATCTGATGAGGGGGGCCGGACAACATTTTCGCTAGGGCCTGCGATTTCAGTAGCCTACTGATCACTCTCACCAAGTCCTGACCTGAAAGTCTCGAGGACTGAGAGGAGTGAGAGGACCTATGACTGCGCTCCGATTGGAGCAGAGGTGGCCGTGGAGCCGAGTGTATCGACTCCAAGGAGGGAGACCTAGATCTCTTTCGACTCCCAGACGGCTCCGAAGTACCTATTGGAGCCGACTGGGAGGGAGGCACATCGGCTCCAGCCGGAGCCGAGGTGGATGGTGGAGTTTCACCAGAGACGGCTCCGAACTGGGAGCCGAAGACTTAGGTGGCTTGGAGGATTTCACAGGCTGAACCTTGGCCGGAGAATCCTGGGGCTTGAGCAAACCCCTGAGTATCAACTTATTTTTGTGCTCCTGCAGGACTCTTGGGCTAAAAGCATGACAAACCGAACAAGAGTCCTGCAGGTGCACTGCGCCCAGACAACAGACACAAGAAGTGTGACCATCTGTCAGAGACATCTGACAGCATGAGTCACACTTCTTGAATCCGGACACTTTAGACTCCTTGGACATATTTACACACCCACACACCAAGGTAAAACACTCACACACACTACAAGAAAAAACAAGTTAGCAGGTATATTAATTAGACAATACAGCTAACACACACTAAATAAGTCTACTACTACTAAAAAAGTGTTTTTTTTTTTTTAACCAGAAAAGACAAAAAGAGGGTTAGCCTCTAATTTAAACGGCTACCGCAAAAAGGGAAGAGGGGGGGAGGGGTGGGGAAAACTATCTAAGTAAAACGAGTTTTTTAATAAAAAAATGGGGGGATAGAAACTATTTAAAGAGTCTAGCTAGTGTAATAGTATGATTTAAGGTATTAAGTACACTGATAAGAGGTAAATTCTAGTGAAAAATAGAAAATACAAAAAAGTATACGAGCCTGAGCCAGTAAGACAACCTCGCAGTCTGACGCGGCAAACGAGATCTGAGTAACTAGTGCCAGGCATCATGGGATATAGGGTAGCCTCGAGCCAGTAAACAGCTCTCGAGCTATTGAAGATGGCAGAGTCGGAGCCGAACCCAACCAGCAAGAATGAAGGCGAGATAGACAACTTAACATTGCATCTTCGGTCTTCTAATAGGAACCCTGTTGGGATAGGGTCTAGCCTCGAGCCAGTGGAAGCTCTCGAGCTTTAGAATCCGGCTGAGTCAGAGCTGAGGATCAGCTCCGAACCCAACTAGCAAGAAGGAAGGCGAGATAGGGACCACACAACATTAGATACTTCCTCAGAGGAGGTAAAGCTAACTATCAAGTTCAGAAATACTTGCTGCTGGAAGCCAAACAGTACGCTTAGTGGATTGTACAGCATTTCTTGGATTAAACCTGTGCTTTACACTTTTACTGGATTGTATTGCACTTCTTGAACAACATTTGAAGTTTCTACGGCTTGGTTTTGGACTATTTGGCTTCCAGCAGCAAGTATTTCTTAGTTTGTGGTTTTGGAATTTTTTTGTGCTTCTTGCTATCAAGTTCCTTATATTTTCAAATAACACAAACATAAAATTTTAACATATGAGCTTGACAATTAAGAATTCTAAAATAAGCATGGCAGATGTATACACTTTTTTCCCAAATCTATCAAAGGCTTTTTGTCCTTATCAGGGGGTGAGGGATTTACAATTATCAGATGTTTAATAGCAATAGCATTTACCGTAGACATCACTGCAGGGACAGATCTGGGATTAGAAAATTAAAAAAAATACATGATTGAGGAACTTTATACAATCCATCTGCTTTCTTAGGGGAAGCAGGATGGCTGCCAGGCAAAGTCACAAGGCTGTAATAAACACATCTTCCAATCCTGGAAGAACAGGAGCAATGGGAAAGGTTCAGGAAATTCCAGTTGTAATAATTTGTAACATTTTTATAAGGACAGTGAAACTTCACACCGAAACAACTGTCTCACTAGATATGGCTTCAGAAAAAAGAAAATTCTTCTAAAGGACTAACAGAAAAACACTCTTCTTAGAATCAGAATCAGTTACCTGAGGAGAGAAAGCAGAATTGTCCCCCTCAGAATCATTTTCCTGCTCAATGTACTGGGAATCTTCAGAAAATGAAGAATGACTTTTTCCCTTACCAGTAACAGCAGAAATAAAGGGTCAAGACCTGAGCTAAAACCAACAAAAAGAGAAATGAAGAGCCCTGTTTAAATTAACAGAGACAGGGGGGAGAAAAATATGCACATTTCTGCTTCTTTTTGACAGGAATTTCTTTAGAAGCAGACCAACTCCTGTTCAGGCAAATCATCCTTGGGGACAGACTTCTCAGTCTGGATAGGCAAATAGTATTTCTCGCGCCTTCCTCTTTGACTAACAATTTTGGTTATCCCTTGTTAGCCAAGGCTACTCCAACAGCCACAGAGGACTTGTTTAACACCCAGCCCATAGTGGCTGAAGGGACTACACTAGAGGGAGCCAAGGTAAAAGATGAATGGTTTGAGGAAAGTACACTTGTGTAAGTTGAACTTACCATAACAGTTGACTGCTGCAGTAGCCTTAGCTATATGTGTTATATACTGCCAAGCCATAACATCTAGTCAACTTCCAAAGCTTCAGGGTACCTTCCACTCACCCAAGTTTGCTTGGGAGCAAAGCCCTTCAAAGCTTTCCTGCCAACACAGACAGAGAGAGAGGCTGAGCCCTGAAAGGACAATCCTGGCAACAACAAAAAATAAATGCCCATGGCATAAAGAACACAGCAAAAAAAGAAGGAGGGATGGAGGAAGGGAGTGATTACTGCAGAAGTGATCATTCAAACATTTACTATTAAGCTAAGTTTAACTTACACAACTGTACTATGGTCATCATATTGGCCATTGCTGCAGTAGCCTCAGTTATATGGGCACATTACCATAGCTAACCACATTTAGAAAGTGGAAGGAGAAGAGTCCAGGAGCCCCTGGAGAATAGTCCTAGCAAAGCTTGATCTGAACCTAGGGAAGGAATGAAGTTTACCGTGCTTTGTAAAGGTACTTACAGAGGGCAAAGCAGCAGCTTCTAGAATATTTCTAGAATCCAACCCATCCAAAAAGCCATAGATGAAGCCAAGGACCTAGTAGAGTGGGCCTTGACCCTGCTTGGAATAGATTTGTTATGCTGAGTATAACAAAAGGTAATAACTTCAGACAATCATTTCAAAATAGTCTGTTTTGACACAGGCTGTCCCTTCTTACATTCACAAGAAAAGAACAACTTATCCAAAGTTCTGAGAGATATAGCTCTTTAAAGATAGTACCTGAGTTGTCTGTGGACATCCAAAGTATGGACTATCCTTTCTCCCTCATTTTTAGGTTCAGGAAAAACCACGGGGAAATGGATAGTCTGACTTAAAGTAAACTTGGATACCACTTTAGGCAGAAAAGGATTAGTTCTCAAAGAAACCCTGTTCCTATGGAAAATGAGATAGAGTTGACTCACCATAATAGGTTGCAACTCAGATATCCTTCTTTCAGTGATCAGAGCAATCAGTAAAACTGTTTTCCATGTTAATAACCTCAAGTCAGCCAGATTAGCTGCTTCAAATAAGGAAAGCGTTAGCTTCTTGAACACAAAATTAAGTTCCAAAAGAAGGGACTGTTGGTTTTCTAGGAAGCCTCTCACGCAAAACCCTTTCAAGAACATTTTGATATAGGACTGCATTGAAAGACAAACATCCATGGGCAGACATGCTGAAATGGACGATAAATGAACCCTGATAGAATAATAAGAAAAGCAATAGAATAGTAACTCACACAAATATTGTAAAACCAGAGAACAAGTAGCCCAGAGCAGGTGGTGTTGTTGGCACCAACTAGAAAACCTTTTCCATTTACTAATACATGATTTTCTAGTAGCAGGCTTTCTTGCCTCCATTAGTGCCTGCTGCACATACTCAGAAAACAGGTGCCTAAAATGAATTAGGACCCTATCATGCAGGCAGTCAATGGAAGATGATTGATGTTGAGGTATATCAAACACCCTTGTTCTTGTGTGAACAGATCCGGTCTGTGAGGAAGCTTGTGATAATTGCCCCTGGCCATTTACAAAAGAAGGGAGAACCACAGTTGCCTGGGCCAGAAGGAAGTCACCAAAATGATTTTGGGGGATTCCTTCTAAATCTTGAGAAGTACCCTGGATATTAGTGGAAAGGGTGAAAAGGCATAAAGGAATATTCCTGTCTAAAGAAAAAGAATCATCTGTCCTCCAGGCCTACTTGTATGGAGTCCTGCAACAGAATATTGCCAGTTGATTGTTCATTGAGGAGGCAAATATTTCTGCTTCAGGAACTCCCTATAGGTGGATCAAATCTTGGAAGACCCCCAATCTAGTTTCCCTTTGTGAGGGTCTGCCGTGATCCTGCTCAGCTCTTCTGCCACAAAGCCAGTTCAACCACAGGTTGTCAGATCCAAATGGATCCAACCTCGGCACTGACTATGACGTTTCTGGCTCCAGGGCTCTGACTCCTCCCCTATACATAATTCCCTCCACTCCACCTTAGCACCTCAGATCAGGTTTGCCCCAGTAAAACAAATTGCAAGTTATATACTTACCATAACTTGACATATGTGTTGTCCATTTTCATTCTTCCTCATGAATGGGTCTAGGATCTAATCCTTGGATCCAACTAGGCTGCATATACAAGACTTTGGATCCAAAACTCTAGCTCCTCCCTCTACCCACAATGCTCTATGTCATCCCCAACTCCTCAGATCGAGTTTGCTGCCTTACTGCCTACTGTGTCATAGAGACAGAACAGACGCAAGAAAAGATGAGGCTCAAACCAGGAACCTGAGAGTTCCAATAACATCCAAAGATCCTTGGCTTGTACTGTGGTGGTTGACTCACATTTTGTTTTTTTACTACATCCTTCAAGGAGTGACAGGGCCAGGGGATGGTTGGAAGGAAAGGTGAGGAAGATTGAAAATGGACACCATAGATGCCAAGTTATGGTAAGTACATAACTTCCAAATCTAAAGTTGTCATTTTCATTCTTCCTCACGAATGGGTCAGCGTCCCCAGCTACATAACTCTCAGGAGGCCCTCAAAGAAGGATATGGCAGAGCGCTGTCGAACCAAAGGATGCTCTGCTTCTGGAGACAATGTCTAATTTGTAATATGCAACAAAGGTATGGGTTATTGACCAAGTGGCTGCAGTGCAGATATCATCAATGGAGATTCTTGAAGAAAAAGCAGATGAAGTAGCCATAGATCTAGTGGAATGCACTCTCGGAGGACGACGCATCTTCAAATCTTTTGAGAATAAATCAGCGACAAACAATCAGTAATCCACTTGGCCAGAGTAATTTTGGGTACTGCCTGACCCAAGCGGCTAGGGGAAAAGGATACAAACAGCTGATCAGATTTCCTGTAATGTTTTGTCCTTTGAAGATAAAAACGTAATTGCCTGTGGACATTAAGAAGGTGCAGCATATGTTCACCCTTATTAGTAAAGTTTGGAAAGAAAACTGGTAATTGCATGGACTGGTTAATGTTAAGTTTCCATGGCCACTTTAGGCAAAAAGGACGAGTTTGATCATAAAGACACCCTATCTTTGTGGAAAATAATGTAAGGAGGCCTAGCTGATTAAGCCGGGGGTTCAGAAATTATTTTTGCTGAAGTGATAGCTATTAAAAATTATTGTTTTCCAAGAGAAACTTTATGTCACATTTGTCCACAAGTTCAAAGGATCTGAAGGGCCACTGTCAACTCCCAAGTAGAAGGATCCTTTATTGGAGGTCTACGGAGGAAAATTCCCTTCATGAAAGCTTTACGTGGTCTGGAAGATGTCAGACAGAATGATTAATTTCTAGTATGGAAGTTGGGTATGGCTGCTAATGAGAAGTTATGTACCTACCATAACGTTCCATGTTAGTTGTCTTCTCTTGCCTTCTTTCTTGCTTGATGGGTTCGGAGCCGATCCTCGGCTCCGACTTGGCACTTTGCTAAGCTCGAGAGTCACTTTTACCAGCTCGAGGCAGCCCCATATCCCATGATGCAAGGCGGTAAGTACCCAGATCTCGTTTGTTGTCTATAGGCAATAACACCTAGCATAAAAAACTTCCCAAAAGGAAGAAAGAAAGGCAGAAAAAAATCCTGAAGGATGGGTTAGGAAGACCAGAACCGTATGGTCTTAAGAAGCATTCTTCCATGTAGGGAGAAAAAGGTCTGTCCAGGCCAGGGGGAAGGAGGGAGGGTCGCAAGAAAGAAGGCGAGAGAAGACAACTAACATGGAACGTTATGGTAGGTACATAACTTCTCAATGTTAAGTTGTCAATCTCGCCTTCATTCTTGCTTGATGGGACCGCGTCCCTAGCACCTCTATCCTGGGTGGCTCAATGGAACAGACTCTTGAGAACTGTAGAGCCAAAACTGGCTCTATCCCTGGAGGCCAAATCCAATTTGTAATGAGAAACAAAGGTATGAGGAGTGGCCCAAGTGGCTGCTGCACAAATAGTGTCTAATGGAAGTCTAGCCTGAAAGGCTGTGGAAGTGGCTAAGCTTCTGGTTGAATGCGCTTTAGGTTTCGAGCACAGCTGTTTTCCCCTGAGCTGATAGATTTCAGAGATGACAGAAGAAAGCCATCTAGATAAGGTCACTTTTGAGACAGGAAGGCCTTTTTTGTTATCAGCATAAGAAATAAAGAGCTGATCGGATTTCCTGAATTGTTTTGTTCTGTCCAAATAATATCTGAGTTGGCGGTGAACATCAAGATAATGTAATTTTTGTTCCGATCTGTTTGAGTAATTTGGGAAAAATACAGGAAGGTCAATAGACTGATTCAAATTACTCTTTGAGGCAACCTTAGGCAAAAAGGTCGGATTAGTTCTCAAGGATACCCTGTCTTTGTGGAAGACCAAATAAGGGGGACGAACAGAGAGAGCATGAAGTTCAGACACTCTCCTAGCCGAGGTACTAGCAACCAGGAAGAGTGTTTTCCATGAAAGAAATTTCAGGGAACATGAAACAGCTGGCTCGAAGGGAGGAAGAATCAAGGATGTCAGCACTAAATTTAGGTCCCATTGAGGAGGAGGACTCCTGACTGGAGGTTTCAGGAGAAAGATTCCTTTTAAGAAGGCTCTACAAAGCCTGTGGGACATAATGTTGTGATCTGCGAACCTGACATGGAAGTTCGAGATAGCAGCCAACTGAACTTTGACCGTGGAAGAAGAAGAGCCCGCGTGAAAGATTTCCGCTAAGAAATCCAAAACTGCTTGAACTGGAGCAGTAAAAGGATCAATATTTTTAGCTTTTGCCCAACAACAAAAGCGTTTCCATTTGCTGGTATAAATCCTTCTAGTAGAGGATTTTAGGGAAGCCACTATGATATCCCTAACAGGATTAGAGATCATAGGAAGCCTGGCTAAGGAAGGAAGTGGAGCAACCATGCTGTGAGGTTGAGAGAAGGGATAGACCGGTGCAGCTGACCCGATTGGTGAATCAGAATGTCTGGTACTGGGTCCAGATGCCGCGGCTGCACCAAAAGGTGACGATGGAGGAACGGAAACCAAATTTGTCGAGGCCAATAGGGAGCAATGAGAATCATTTTGGCTCTCAAAACGGTGGCTTTCTGGAGAACTTGTGGAATCAGTGGAAAGGGAGGAATGGCATAAAGAAGTCCCTGGGGCCAATCCTGGGTTAGAGCGTCTCTGGGGGGATGGCCTGGCAGTGGGAAGAGAGAAAAGAAGTCTGGGCATTTGCTGTTTTGGGGAGTAGCAAAAAGATCGCAACATGGGCGGCCCCATTCTAGAAAAATCTCCTCCACTATAGATTGTTTGAGAGACCACTCGTGAGGCATGAGAATAGCTCTGCTCAATCTGTCCGCTAGAATGTTGGTTTTCCCAGGGATATGCATTGCTACCAGAAACCGATGAGAGGAGATCGTCCATTGCCAAAGTCTGAGAGCTTCTCGACACAAGGGGTAGGACTTGGTTCCGCCCTGTTTGTTGATATACCATACTACAGACATGTTGTCTGTGTGAACTGCAATAGTTCCCAAGGGAAGAAAGTCGTTGAGGGCTTGCAACGTTAAAAGCACTGCTCTCATCTCTAGGACATTTATGTGCAGGTGGTATTCGAACGGTTGCCACGTCCCATGAACCATCCTGCCCTGATAATGACCCCCCCACCCGATCAGGGAGGCGTCCGTAGTGACAGCGGCTACCGGGGCTGGGGATACAAAGGGTCTGCCTTGGTGAATCTGGGGAGAAGTAATCCACCATGAAAGATGATTCTTGCAAATTTGTGTCACCAGGATTTGGTGACACATTGGAAGTTGTTGGTACGACCACTGAGTGAACAACATCCACTGAAGCAGACGCATGTAGAAGCGGGCCAGGGGAAGAAGGGTAATGGCCGCAGCCATGAGGCCCAACACCTTCAGAACCATTCTGACTTGCACCTTTTTGCTGGCAAGGATGATCCTCACGTGACTTTGTATATCTGAGATTCTTTGGTCTGTGAGGGTTGCTGACATCCGAACAGTGTTTAAGTTTGCGCCTATGAAGGTAATAGACTGGCAGGGCAATAAGGAGGATTTTTCATAGTTGATCGAAATTCCCAATTGAGTGCAGAGATTTAGTGTGTAATCCCTGGCTTGAAGAAGTTGATGCCTGGTGGTGGCTGAAAGGAGCCGGTGGTCGAGATACGGAAACACCTGGAATCCTTGACGTCTCAGGTGAGCCGTGACCACTGCCATACATTTGGTGAACACTCTGGGGGTTGTAGTGAGACCAAAGGGCAGGGCTCTGAATTGAAAATGACTGGACCCCAGCCGAAAGCGGAGAAACCTTCTGGAGCGTCTGTGAATTTTTATGTGATAGTACGCGTCCTGAAGATCTATTGAGCACATCCAGTTGTCCTTCTCTAGGAAGGGCAAAATTGACTGAAGTGTGACCATTCGAAATCTTGTCTTTCTCACAGACTTGTTGAGTCTGCTGAGATCCAATATTGGTCTCCAGTCTCCCGTCTTTTTGGGGACCAAAAAGAATCTTGAGTAGATTCCAGGCTCTGAATGGTCTGTTGTAACTGGCTGAATGGCTCTTTTTTGTAGAAGCTTTAATACTTCTAACTCTGCAACTTCCCTTAGACCGGGTGGTACATCTGGAAGGGAATTTGTGAGAGAAGGACTTTCCTCGAAAGGAATTTTGTAACCCTCGGATATAATCGACTGTACCCATCTGTCTTGAGTGAGGGAACGCCAGGCTTCTGGGTACAGCGATAGTCTTCCCCCGACTGCCTCCAAGGATGGACAGTCGGGCAACATCTCAGGGATGCTGGAAGTGCTTGTCAGAGAGGCTCTCTGCTTCCCTGGTTCTGTGGACCCCTCTGCCTCTAGAGCGTCTGTTATTACCCCTCTGCCTCTAGGGGTAAACTGACCACGTGTATCCGGGCGTGACTCCTTGGGATTTGTGGAACCACATCTTTCCACCCTTCTGTCCTTTGGGGTAAGGTCTAGAAGGGGTGGAAAAATGGACCCCTACGGCAGAAAGAGTCTTGCCGTCCTGTTCACACCTGGTCAATGTATCCTTCACTTGAGGGCCAAACAAAGCTGACCCATCAAAGGGAGAGTTTGTGAAGGACGCCTTAAAGGGATCTGCAAAATTACAGAGCCGCATCCAGGATGGACGTCTAAGAGCCACCCCTGTACCTGCGGCTCTACTCGCTCCATCTGCTGCATATGATATCAGTCGCATGGAGGAGTTAGCTATAGAATTAAGGATTCCTAGCTGAGAAGCAATTTTCTCTTGAGCCCCTGCAGCCGTAGGATCCTGTACTACTTCACCTAGTTCCTTAAGGATGTCCCTTTGGAGTCTGGTGAAGTGACATAAGTAGTTCAGCGCATAGAAAAGGTCGCTGAAGAGAACATCCGCTTACCATACCTATCCATGGTCCTAGAATCCTTATTAGGAGGATGGACTGGTACGGAAGGATCTGCAAGTTCCTTCTTAGTGGCAGCCGCCACCACCATGGCATCAACAGGGACACCTTTCGTAAGGAATTGCTTTTCCGAAGGGGCAGTAATAAATTTAGACGGCCTCCTAGGAACTGGCTCTACAGAGTCAGGAGCAGCCCAAGCCTTTTGAGCAATAACCTCCATAAGGGGGTCGAAGGCGGAGACACCCAGGAGGTGGAGGGCCGAGATCCAAACGCCTCTAGGTATACCGACTCATCCTCAGAGGGATTTGTGGAGGGCCAGTTTCCCCTCTGTTTTAGGAGTTCTAGGATGTCTGAAAAGGAGACATCCTCAGAGGGGGATCTTGGGGATCCCTCCGACTCATCTAAGTCGGTATCTGTAGTGATAGACTCAGGGGAGTCTAGGTGTTTCCTCTTACAAGTCCTCTTGTGCGGAGGATCTCCTGACTGATCAGGAGAATCCTCGGAAGAGGGGGTTATTCCCAGTGGGGAAACCTGAGGCGGTGGATCTCTGGGTCCGGGAGCAAGAGAGATGGAAGAGATATCGACAGGCACTGTAGAGGGAGGAGCTAAGGGAATGGACTGCTGGCTGAGCCCAGTGGCCAGCACACTCTTCATCACCTCGAAGGCCCCCCTCCCAGGGAGGTCCGAGAGAACGTGTTCCAAAGAAACCAGGACTCCAGGGCCCACTGAAAGGGAAGGCTCCGAGGCAGATGTCGGAGCCGAGCTCACCAAGGCCGAGGCTCCAAGGGGAAGAGCGGGGTCGGACAAGGGTCCGATGCCACTCACCCCCTCGGAGGAGACCAGGGAAGCCCGATCACCGAATCCCTCCAAGGAAGGTCTCGAAGAGGAGATAAGAGTAGATGCCGAGGGTGCAGAAGGGGGGGGGTATCCGCCCCTCAGCCATAGCAGTAACTATCCCCGAAGACTCCAGCTCCAAACTCTGAGGTAGAGTCGAAGGAGGAACTTGAAGAGGGTGTGGACTAATAGTCGTCTGTTGAGACGGACTATGCAGCATCTGGGCCAGTGCCTGTGATTTCAATAATCTACTTACCACTCTCTCTAAATCATGGTCTGAAAGCCTGGACGACCTAGATGATCGGCTCCGATGGCTCCGCTCCGAGAGGAGAGGTGAGGCCGGAGCCGAGAGTATCGGTTCCAAGGAAGGGGACCTGGACCTCTTCCTCGAAGGAACCATCGGAGCCAAAGAAACCACAGATCCAGACGGAGCCGAGGACTTTTCGGCTCCGAATGAAAGTCTCGATGCATCGGCTCCAGCCGGAGCCGATACAGACATAACAGTAACAGTGTCGGAGCCGATCTGCGCCGACACCGAAGCCTGAGCCACATGGTGGTCGGAGCCAGTCGGAGCCGACACCGATGTGACCATAACAGTATCGGCACCGATATTTTTGCAAGACAGGATCGGCTCCAGCCGGAGCCGATCTCGACTCCGAAGGAGTCGGAGCCGAGGCCACCGGCTTAGATACAGAAGCCTGGGCCTTAGAAGACTTAGAAGTCTTGCTCGGAGCCGATTTGGCCGGAGAGCCCTCCGGTTTAAGGAGACCCCTTAAAATCAACTTATTTCTCCTCTCCTGCAGGACTCTCTGGCTAAAGGAATGGCAAATTGCACAGGAGTCCTGCAGGTGGAGAGGTCCCAGGCAATATAAACAAGAAGTGTGACCGTCTGTCAGAGACATCTTCTGACAGCACGAGTCACACTTCTTAAAGCCTGAGACCCTTTCTTTGGACATAGTTGTACACAAACAGTACACAACAACACAGTCCCAAACAGACAACTAAAGTTATCTAATATATAGTAACTAACCTCTCACACACACCCTGACGGGGGGGATGGGAGGGAATGAAGGCCTGACTAAAAGAAGGGGAAGGAAATATAATTTTAGTCAGAAAAGGGCTTACAATTAAGTAAAAAAGAAGGTATTCTAAAGAAAAGTGAAAAATGTTAAATTTTAGGGGCAAAAAGTAGTTAAAAACTAACACTTACCAGGAGCTGGCAAAAGGAGGACCTCATCAGCGAAGCGGCAAACGAGATCTGGGTACTTACCGCCTTGCATCATGGGATATGGGGCTGCCTCGAGCTGGTAAAAGTGACTCTCGAGCTTAGCAAAGTGCCGAGTCGGAGCCGAGGATCGGCTCCGAACCCATCAAGCAAGAATGAAGGCGAGATTGACAACTTAACATCTTAAGTTTAGTAGTAGAAAAACTAGCCCCTTCCTTAAACAGAGTAGTGAGAAAAAGAAGAATGGCCAAAGGAGGTGCTGAAAAAGGGTCAATATTATGCTTGGAAGCCCATACAGAAAATCTTTTCCATTTGCTTTTGTAGACTTTCTTGGTGGAGGCCTTATGGGAAGCCAAGATAATGTCACGGACTGGGGAAGCGACCATGGACCATCTTACTATCACTGGAAGTGGAGAAACCATGCAGTCAGTTTGAAGGCAAGGAGACCAGGATGCTGGACTTCTGATGGATGAGACAGGAGATCCTGAGTGGGCTGCAGTACCCATGGAGGATATTTCAGGTGAGACCAAAGGAAGGGAAACAATGTCGAAGCCAGAAGGGGGCAAAGAGGATGACTGTGATCTTCATTGTGCTTGCTTTCTGCAGAAACTTTGAGGTCAGCAGAAAAGGGGGGGTAAGCATAGAGGAGACCGGGGGGGGGGGCAGTCATGAATCAGAACATCCCTTGGTGACTCCCCTAGCTAGGGGGGATCAGAGCAAAGTACTTGCTGCACTTGTTGTTGAGGGTAGACGCAAACAGGTTGTAGCAAGGCTGGTCCCAGTGGCTGAAGACCACTCGTGAGGAATCAGAATGGACCTGCTGAATCTGTCTGTCAGTGTGATGGTTTTCCGCGGTATGCGTGTTGCAATAAGAAAGTGGTCTGAAGAGATTGCCCATTCGCCAACCCTCATGGCCTCTCTGCATAACAGGTAGGAATGGATTTCTCCTTGTTTGCTGATGTACCAGACAACTGACATGTTGTCCATACGGACTGCAATAGTTCCTATAGGAAGAATGCTCTTAAAGGCTTGCAACATATGAGGACTGCTCTCATCTCTAAAACACTGATAAGCAACTTGGTCTCTGAGGGGACCAAGTGCCTTGGACCATCTTTCCCATGAAATGCCCCCCACATCCACCCCAGTTGGGAAGCATCCGTGGTCACAGTGGCTGTTGGGGAGGAAGAAAAAAAGGTCTGCCCAGAAAAAGGTTGTCTGACTGGCTCCACCAGCGAACATGGCATTTGCAAACTGGAGTGAGTTTTATGGGAAGTGATAGAGGTTGGTAAAGAATGGACCACTGAACCACCAATGTCCACTGATGGATTTGCATAAAGACTCTCACTAGAGGAACTAGAAGAATGGCAGCTGACACTGACCCAAGATCTTGTTACACTAGCGTTGCTGGAGGGGATGGATGAGACAGTAAATCCTGCGCCTAATTTCTCAATGATGTGATGCGATGGAGAGGTAATCATGCCATTTGAGTCATAGTATCCAGTTGAGTTCTCATAAATTCTAGCATCTGTACAGGAGTCAACTTAAATTTGGCAAAATTTATTGTAATGCTAAGGAAGTTGGAGATCTGCAGCATGTAATCCCTAGCTTGTAGAAGTTGATGCCTGGTTGGGGCGGTGAGGAGACAATCGTTGAGATAGGGAAACACTTGGAATCCTGTGAGTCTCAAGTGAACTGCCACAACTGCCATGCATTTGGTGAACAGCACGGGGGCTGTGGTGAGTCCAAAACGCAGTGCTCTAAATTGGTAGTGACTGGCTTCCAGCCAAAAGCGCAAGTGTTTTCTGGAGTGCCTGCTTATTTTGATGTGATAGTACATATCCTAGAGATCTACAGAACACATCTAATCATCCTTGTGCAGATGGGGCAGGATGGACTGAACTGTAACCATTTGGAACTTTGACTTCTTTAAATACTGATTTAAATTTTTTAGATCCAAAATGGGTCTCAGGTACCCTGTTTTCTTTGGCACTAAAAGGAGGTGTGAGTAAGTCCCAAATTCTATCTGTTCAGGTGGGTCCTCCTGGACAACTCTTTTTCGTAGCAGCTTTTGAATTTCTTGGGCTGCATACTCTGACTGGGTGGAACATCAGGGAGTTTATTCCTGCGGACAAGAAGTGGAAGGAAAAAGGGTATGTAGTAACCTATGGATATGATTTCTAGCACCCAGGCATTTTTTGTGATATTTGCCCGGGCGTTCAGGTGCAAGGAAAAATTACCCCTGACTGCCTTCAGAGATAGATATCTGGGCAACACTTCAGGAGCACTGATAGGGCTTATCAGAGAAGGAATCTCTGAAGCACTGGTTTTGCAGATCCCTTCTGCCTCTGGGACAACGTCTGCCATTGAAACCTCCTCCTCTGCCTCTGGTGGAAGTATCCCCACGCAAGTCCTGAAAAGGTCCTTGAGATTTCCGGAACCACAATTTCTTACCACCTCACTGGTTCCTACAGAATGACCATCGAGGGTAGAAAAGTTGATTACAATGGAGAGAGGGTCTTTCCCTCCTGCTCGCTGCAGGTAAGCATGTCTTTCACTGATGGCCCAAACAAGGGCTTGACAGTGTCTGGTTCCTTCCAAGCCTGGCGGAAAACTAAATCAATAAGTTCATTTGCCAGGGGAGGTCATCCAAGACATAGATGGGCCAGCTCTGAAAGTCTCCAGGAACACTGATTCCTCAGAAGAAAGTCATTGTCAGGTGCCAATTGGGTGGATCCTTCTCCCACATCAAAATTGGTGTTGTCCATGAAAGACTCCATAGGGGAGTCTATGTGCCTCCTCCTACACATTTTCTTCTGAGGTACCTCTTCTGTGAAGTGGTTGAGAAGGTGCCGGAAGAAGGGGGGAATCCCTCTGGGGAATGAGTGTGGAGGCTTCCCGGCGCTGGCTGACTTTGAGGAGCAGAAATGATGGGCTCAAAGCTCAGATCTGACAAGAGACAAGGGGTAGAATCTGAGATATCAGAGGACAGCCCTCTATGCAAAGAGAAGGGTCTTCCTACTACCTGAAAGCCTGACGGACCCAGGGACACCTCTCTCCCCTTCCTCGGAGCCGAGGCAGCCAAGGAAGAGAGGTAAGGCCCAACCCTGGATCCCAGCCCTCCAGAGAGAATTGGACCCAAGCTGTCAACAGCTGAGGCTCCAAGGGGAGGGATGAATCCGACAACATCACAGCTGAAACCAACTCCTTGGACCTGGCACCAACTTTCTGGATCTGAGACCTGCCCTGATCCGATGGTACCGGAGCAGGGCTGGTCACAGAAAATGTTGGAGTTGAGGAAGGGAGCCTCCTCAGATCCAATGCCTACTCTTTTGGGGATCTTGCATACTGAGACTCCGAGACTGCAGATCTGATTGGAGAAGGAAATAGTATCGGTTGGACTGGTGCGCTCATGGATCCAAGAGGGGACGGAGTCGACAGGAACCCCAACTGGATCTGAGCCTTGAGAAATTGCAGCATCATCCTGTCCATACTGCCTCTGTCAAGCTCCTTGAAGACATGAAAAAAGCTGAAGAAGGAGGCCTAGAAAGTTTCTTTGGAGTTACAAATAACTGTGAGGGCAAGGCTGGTAAAACTGGTTTCAATACATATTCCAGCAACTGGATCCTTGTTGTCAGATCCGAGGGATTAGGATCTGAGTGGGATGTGGGTGGTATGGGAGAGATGGTGATAGTTATCATGCTTGTCGAATCCAAAGAGGCCTGTGGATCCAAGACAGGCATCATGGTCTTCGGATCCAAAGGGGTTAGATCTGGTTTTCCTCTGTTTTTCAGAAGGCTCTGACAAGGCCCTTTCAGCCTTTTGGAGGGCTCTTTTGGTAGAATCTATGGAGTCTTCAGAAGTTTTTGAGGGAGTCTGAGCCCCATAAGAAGAAGAAGAAGCTCGAACCAAGCCTTTAAAAATAAGTTTGTTGCGCCTGTCGGACACGGCCCTGGGGTTAAATGTGGCACATACCTCACAGCTGGACTTGAGAAACTCGGGCCCCAGACAGCAGACACACTTCTTGTAGGCATCAGAATTGGGGCTCTTATGCCCACATGAAGTGCATTTCTTAAAACCTGTGGGTTTCTCTAACACTGGAAAACAACACAGAAAAATAAATAATTACCTCTAGTAGTTATTCAAAAAAACAGAACACAGGCTACACTCTAGCAGTTAACCATAAGACACTAAGCCTTAATGCAGAAACAAATCTCTTCTTTTTTTTTTTTTTTGAAATATCAGAAAAGGTAATCGAGATATAAGAAGTGCCAAAGGGCACAAAGGAAGTGAGGGTAGGAGGATATACAGAAACACCCTAATACCAGTAATCAACTAAATACCCAAAAGAGGGAGGAGGAGAGAAGAAAAGCCGTAACTATAATATATCTGTAGTAAAAAACTACCAAAGATTATCCAAAGCTATCAATAAGACCACAGAAAAAAGCACTCTCACTGTATGAGATTGGATCTCCATCTTGACGTGATGGCGGCAAATGAGATTTGGGGAGTTGGGGATGGGATAGAGTACTGTGGGTAGAGGGAGGAGCTCGAGTTTTGGATCCGAAGTCTTGTATATGTCACTGAGTCAGATCCCAGGATCGGATCCTAGACCCATTCTTGACGAAGAATGAAAAGGACAACATCAGACGCATAAGAGTTGCATTCAAGATTAAGCCTAGCACACAGGTAAAAAGAAGAAATGGGAAACAGAAATGTTCAAAGACAGGGTGTGCAGAAAATAACCACTCATCAGAAGCCCGCTTGTGTCAATTTGGAAGGGGGCAGGAGGGAGGGAGGTTGATCTGGATGAAAATCAGGCAGCAAGGAGCTATCCTTATTGTAAGTGCTTAACTTTCATATCTGATGTTTTCATCTGATTCAACAATGGGACAGATTCCCAAGCCGTTACACCTGGGTGGTATTAAGAAAGGACATTTCTGAGAATGGTGGAACCAAAGGAAGAACGTGATCTGGACTGTGCATCCAGTTTGTTATGAGATACATAAATGTGAACTGCTGACCAAGTTGCTGCAGCACAAATATCATCAATAGGTAGTCTGCTATAAATGGCTGTTGATGTGGCCATTGCCCTTATTGAATGAGCCTTAGGTTTAGATTGTAGAGACAAGCCCTCTTTACTACAGATGTAAGAAATGCAGTCTGATAACCATCTGGAAAGAGTAACCTGCAGGGCCGGTCCTAGCAATTTGGGGACCCCCAGCAAGTTTCAAGTTGGGGGCCCTACCCAGGAGAATATAAAGTGTGACCATGTTGCCGTCATGCCCCTTCCCTTTCCAGCTCATCCAGCACCATTTAACCATCACTGTACAGTATTACTACATTCAGACCATTAAAAAGACTTGGAAGTGCCAAGGTACACACTGACTGGCATTAAGTACCAATGTTACATTATGACAAGCCCCTGTACTACAACAAGGCAGACACTAAGAGGTACCCTCACACACTGACTGAAATTTAGCAACAATTTAATAAAAGAATGACTGTGTTGTTAAAGACTTTAATATGGTTGTAAATCTGTCTGGATGTAGTTTATCTCAGGAACAGTTTTCTGTTTTAAATTTGGGGTTAAACTTTATTCCTACAGTGCTACCAAGAAGATATGTTTTAAGTTAGGAAATTTTTCACTTTGTAATCTCCATTTGAAGGTATTCTATGCGAATTCTGTTAATAATTTGTCCTATAATGATGAATTAGAATTTACAAATGAGAGTTTTTATTCTTGTTGTTCAGATTTAAATGATACTGTAGAATGATTACATAGTAATGCCTATTGTCTTACTGATGCTTCTATTATTCCTACTAAAAGTAAGTTCATTCCTCCTTATACTAATGAAAATGTTATACATTTTAGCTCCATGTTAAATTCTGCTGTAAGTGGAGTATGTGAAGATTTATTATATGATAATAATAAAAAGAAGTTATGTCTTACCATAACGTTCCATCTGTGTTACAGATCTTTATTCATTCATTACTAATAGGACTTTGGTTCTGTCCTAGGAACCGACACGGCCGTTTCCAAGCTCACGCCAGCCAAAAACTCTCAGCTAACACCTACCCATGATGCTCCTCTCATAGTCTCTTCAGATCGAGTTTGCTCGCCGCTATATTATAGAGACAGTAAGAGAGACAGTAGGAGGCTCTGTCTGAGCAAATACCTTAACCAGGAGTTTCTAAAGTCCACCAGGAGTCCAGGCAGGGGGAAGGAGGGTGGGAAGTAATGAATGAATAAAGATCTACAACACAAATGGAACGTTATAGTAACACATAACTTCTTTATCTGATGTTGTAAATCTATTCATTCCTTACAAATAGGACCGATTCCCCAGCTAGTAGAGTTCTGGGTGGCCCTAAGGAAGGATATTCCTGAGCACCATAGAAACAAAAGATCCTCATCCCCTGGAGGCCAAATCCAATTTGCAACAAGTGATAAACTGATAAAGGTATGAGGTCTTGCCCAAGTGGCTGTTGTGCAGATATAATCCATAGAGGCTCTGGAATGAGAAGCCACAGAAGTAGTCATCGATCTAGTAGAATGAGCCTTTATTCTGGAAGGTAAGGATAGTTTATTCTGATGGTAGATGAAGGTAATGACGTTTCTAAGCCAGGAGGATAGTGTCACTTTGGAGACAGGTTTACCCAGTCTGGTTCCTGCAAAGGCCACAACCAATTGATCCGTTTTCCTGAAAGATTTAGTCCTGTCCAAATAAAAACGAAGCTGCCTATGAACATCAAGGGTGTGCAAAAGATACTACCCTCTGAATGCTGAGGGAAGAAAACCGGCAGGTCAACAGATTGGTTAACTGAAAATCCAGAAATTACCTTGGGCAAGAAGGAAGGGTCAGAACGAAGGGACACTATCCCTGTGGAAGTTCAAGTAAGGTCTCTTGACACTCAAGGCCTGCAACTCAGATACTCTTCTCGCTGAGGTAAGTCCTACTAGAAGTAGAGTCTTCCAAGATAACAATTTTATATCACATGAATCAGAAGGTTCGAAAGGAGGGTTTGTTAATGACTGAAGTACCAAAGTCAAGTCCCAGGGTTCTATGGGGGCTTGACAGGAAGTTTAACGTGTAATACTCCTTTCAAAAAGGTTTTGCACAGACGGTGTGACATAACAGAAGAATTATCAAATCCATTATGAAAATTTGCGATAGCTGCTAAATGCACAGTAATTGTCGATGCTGAGGCTCCTGCATGTAGAACAGTGGTCAGGTACTGTAGGATCTTCTGAATAGGCATAGAGAAAGGGTCTATGTCCTGATCTTTGGCCCAAGTAGAGAACCTAGTCCATTTACTACAATAAATTTTTCTGGTGGAAGGTTTGTGTGAAGCCAGAAGAATCTCATGGACGGGCAGCATGGCAATCATCGGAAGTGGAGGAACCAAGCTGTGAGCTTGAGGCTGTGGAGATTGGGGTGAATCAGTCCCTGAAGATGAGACAGCAGACCTTGAGATTGATCCAGGATCCAAGGACTGTGAATCAGATGAGGCCATAGGAAAGGAAACCAGACTTGATGGGGCCAATAAGGGGTAATGAGGATCACTTTGGTTCCCAACCTTTGAGCTTTCTGGAGGAATTTCGGGATGAGGGGAAATGGGGGAAAGGCATTACAGTAGACCCTGGGGGGGGGGGGTCAGGGCAAAGTAGCTTCTGCATTTGTTGTTTAGAGGGGAAGCAAAAAGATCGCAGCAAGGCCTGCCCCAGCTGCGGAAGATCCGATCCGCTATTACAAGATTGAGGGACCACTCGTGAGGCATCAGGATGTTCCTGCTTAGATTGTCCATAATAAGGTTGGAACTCCCGGGAATGTGCGGTGCTATAAGAAAGCAGTTGGACGCTATCGCCCAGTGCCAAATCCTCATGGCTTCCGACACAGGGGGTAAGACCTGGTTCCTCCATGTTTGTTTATATACCAGATGACTGACATGTTGTCTGATTGAATTGCAATGGTCCCGGAAGGGAGGGATGTATGGAACGCTTGCAATGCTAAGAGAACTGCCCTCAATTCCAGGACATTTATGTGCAAACTGACCTCCATTGGGGACCAGGTGCCTTGGACCATCTTTCCCTGGAAATGCCCCCCCACCCTAAAAGGGAAGCGTCCATGGTCACTGTGGTCCTGGGCTGGGGGAGACAGAATGTTCGACACCAAAGATTTGATTCTGGCTTCATCCACCATAGAATTTCTTTTTTGCAAAGGTTTGTAAGCCGTATCATGTGGTCGAGTGGGTGGGTTAAGATCAATCATTGTGAAGAAAGGAGCCATTGTAATATTCTCGTGTGCAACCTCGCCAGTGGTACTAGGGTAATGGCAGCCGCCATAGAGCCTAAGAGTTGCAATACAAGGCGTGCTGATGCAAAGGTCTGTGGAAGCAGGGCTTGGATCTGGTATCTTATTTTCAAAAGCCTGCGCGGAGGGAGGGAAGCTTGACAGGATGTTGTGTCAAAGATAGCTCCAATAAATTCCAGTGTTTTTGTTGGGAACATTTGAGATTTGTCCTTGTTGACTGTAATCCCCAAGCGGAGAGCGAGGCCTTGAGTGTAAGAGAGGCTGCGAAATAGAAGATTCCTATTCGAGGGGATAAGGAACCAATCGTCTAGATACGGAAACACCTGGAATCCTTGTAGTCAAAGATGAGCTACTACAACTGCCATACATTTGGTAAACACTCGGGGGGGGGGGGGGCTATCGAGAGACCGAATGGCAGTACCCTGAACTGGTAGTGACTGGCTCCCAGCCAGAAGCGGAGAAATCTCCAGGAGCACTGATCCATCTTTATGTGGTAATACATATCCTGGAGATCTATAGAGCACATCCAGTTGTCCTTCCCTAGAAAAAGGAGAATGGACTGTACCATGACCATCTGGAATTTTTGAGGTTTCATAAATTTGTTCAATAGGCTGAAATCCAGGATTGGTCTCCAGTTCTCTGTCTTTTTTGGCACTAAAAAGAACATCAAGTAAAACCCGGATCCTCTTTGGTCTGGTGGGACTGCTTGGATGACTCTTTTTCTTTGCAGCTTTTCTATTTCTAAGGCTGCTACCTCCCTCTGATTGGGTGGCACGTCGGGGATTCGTTTGACGGGTCTGGGAGTTAAATCGAATGGGATATGGTAGCCTCTGGATATTATTCTCTGCACTCAAACATCAGTAGTAATAAGTTGCCAGGCTGGTAGGTGCAGAGAAAAATGACCCCCGACTGCGTCCAGAGGAAAGCAATCGGGCCACTGCTCAGAAGCACTGGTAGGGTCGGCATGAGAAGGAATCTCTAGCTCCCTGGTTACACAGACCCCCTCTGCCCCGAAAGGGGCATCTTCTGGGTGAGTTGCCCCCTCTGCCCCATGGGAATTGCTCACCATAAGTGTCACAAAAAGATCCTTGGGACTTTTTGAACCACAATTTCCCTCCCCTTTGGTTCCTGGAATAAGACTTTTGGGGGGGTGGAAAAACATATACCCACAGCAGACAAAGGTCTTTCCATCTTTCCCACTTCGTGCTAGTGTTTCTCCTACTTTGGGACTAAAAAGTGCAGATTTGTCAACAGGTGTGTTGACGAAGGAAGATTTAAAGGGGTCTGCGAAATCACACAAATGCATCCAAGCATGACGTCTCATAACAATGCCTGATGCGGCAGCTCGAGCTGCCCACTCAGTGGTGTGAGATATCAAACACTTCGAGGAGTTTGAGATAGATTCTAGGGTAGCTAGCTGCGAGGCGACAGTGTCACACACCTTATCAGGCAGTACCCCCGCCAAAGAGGTAGACATTTCAGAAATTAGGTCTCTTTGGAGGCAAATGAAGTGTGCCAGACAGTTCAGCGACCGAAAAGCAAAGGTTGCTGAAGCATAGGTTCGCTTCCCCAGTCTGTCCATGGCCCAAGACTCCCTGTTCTGAAGATGGACAGTGGAACTATTTTCTGCCAGTTCCCTCTTGGTGGCCGCCGCCACGACCAGGGAATCAACTGTCAACTGCTTGGACCAGTTGGGCTGATCTTCCAGGGTGGATAAAATTTTGTACGGCCTCCGGGGGACAGGTTCTATGTTGTCCAGGGCTTTCCAGGCATGCTGCACAATCAGCTTTACAAGCTCATCTGCAGGTGGGGTCACACAGGAAGTAGATGGCTGGGCACGGAAGGCCTGCAAGAACACCGATTCCTCTGAAGAAGGGTTAGAGGACTTCCAGTCTCCCGTCTGCTTGACAATTTCGAGAATGTCTCCAAATGAAATGCCTTCTGGGGGACACTTTGGAGACCCTTCTCCCTCACCGCAATCGGTGTCCTCACTGATAGATTCCTCAGGGGAATCAAGGTGCTTCTTCTTGCACCGTTTCTTCCGGGGTGGCTCCCCAATGGGATCTTTTGAGGAGGACTCCAGAGAAAGAGTTCCCTTCAAAGGGAGGTCTTGCGGCTCCAGTGCCTGGGATCCTAAAGTAGGGGGTTGGGACAGCTGCATGCTAGAGGGGGGTTCTGGTGTCGATGCCACTGGTGCTGACTGTGAGCCTGTGGAGGCAAGAACCCTCTCGATCACCTGGAAAGCAGGCCTGTCCGAGGGGGGATGGAAGCCCGGAACCGAGAAGGACAACCTCGGAACCGGAGTCAAACCCGCCCTGAGGAGCCCGCCTCCAGGTGAGGAGCTCTGAGAGGAATGGAAGCTGTCGGAGCCGTGGACATAGACGGTACCAGTGAAAAAATAGGTGCTGGACTAGGTACCAGGGTGCCGACAGCCCAAACACTGCTCTGAGAGTGTACCGGCTCCAACGGAGCCGATGCAGCAAGGGAGGTCGGTGCCAACAAGGGAAACTCCGCAGTCGGAGCCGAGACAGTATGCATAGAGGTGGTCATCGGTACCGAGATCTCCGGAGCCTGGGTAGAGGCCGGAGGAGGATAAACAGGTGAGTATTCTGTGAAGGGTTTCATGCTAAAGGGAACGGAAGGTCTAGCCAGGGTGGACAATCCCCTAGCTGCAAGAAGCCAGTCCACAACCCGCACTGCATCTTGTTCAGAAAGGCTCCTGGTGGACCTATAGGAGGCTGCTGAAAGACAGTCAGGTTTCAAGAAAGGGGCTAAAATGGTGCCCCGAAAAAGGTTGTAAGTTGGAGAGTATCTGGTCCTTGAGAGATGTTCAACCTTGGGAAATGAGGTCATAGTCTGTGAAGCCGAATAAGCTATCGGTACCGTAGCTGGGGATGGTGCTGAAGTGGGTATGGTCGTCAAAGCCGGTGGCAGGACCAAGGACAGCACCGAAGACAATGGTGCCGAAGCTGGAACCGTAATGGGAGTCAACATCAGAGACGGCACCGAGGGAGAAGACACAGGGCCTGGTGCCAAAGTTGTCTGCGCAGAGGGCACCAGAGAAGCTCGGTGCCGACTTGATTCTGTAACAGTCGGGGATGTAGGAACCAAGTGACTCCGTTTCTCCTTGTGTTTCTTGGTTTTAGGAGGTGGTGAGACCTCCAACCCAGAGAGAGCCTCCGAAAAAGGCATTTTGACTCAATCTTTCAAGATTAGTTTGTTTTTGCGCTCTGCTAGAGTGCGATTACTAAAACTAGAGCAGATGTCACAAGAAGTATTTATAAGGTCCACTTCCAAACAATAAATGTACCGAGCATGACCATCTGAGTTGGGCATCTTTCGCCCACACTTGTCGCACTGTTTAAACCCCAACTTAACTTTTTTTGACATAATATACTGACAACAAAATTACCAAGAAGGAAACAACAACAAGTGAAAAAGAAAAAGGATTTTGTTGTTTTTTTTGTTTGTTTGTTTTTTGAGAAAGATAAAGAGGGAAAGGAGAGAGTACCAACGATGGTATCTCGAAATACCACACGTGGTAAAAGGAGGCCCTACCAAATTGTTTATTTGTGTTTTTGAGTTACTGTATTGTTGTTATTATTTGAAAAAAGAAGATTGAAATAAAGAGATTTTGGAAGAAAAAAAAAAAGGTAAAGTTTTGAGAGAAAAACTACACAAAAAAACACAAAATACACAAATTTTCCACTTAGCTTTGAGGCAGAAGGCTAGGCACATCTGATGAGGAACGCGGCAAACGAGATCTGGAGAGACTATGAGAGGGGCATTATGGGTAGGTCTTAGATGAGAGTTTTTGGCTGGCGTGAGCTTGGAAACGGCCGTGTGTGTTCTGGGGGCGGAACCGAAGTCCTATTAGTAAGGAATGAATAAAGATTTACAACATCAGATTATTTATTATTTAACGTTGAATGAATGGAAAGCTTTACAAGAACTTAAAGAAAGGAAAGATTTAGTCATAAAGCCAGCGGAAAGGAAATAAAACAGTTATAATGCACTTTCAACAGTATTATAAAATGTATTAAGAACACTTATCTAATGAGGAAGTTTATGAAAGTAGTGAAAATAAAATGTATAAAAAATGCTATAAATGAATTTCAGAATTTGCTACAAAAAGGTGTCAGATTAAGCTATTTGTTACAGGAAGATGTATAAAATAAATTTAATAGTGAAGGTTGTGTTTTAGCTACATTTTGTGTCTGTCTAAGTCACATAAGGATATAAGGATATAAATAATCCCTCAGGACGTCCGATTACTTCGGGCTGTAAATATTTTTTACATGACATTGGGCTTTTGTTACACAAGGTGTTACTTACTTATGTTTTGAAAATTCCTTCATATATTAAGGACAGTTCTGACTTTTTAAGCAAAATTTCTTCTATAATGTCGAACAAAGACATGTACTGGATAACCCTAGATGTCAAATGTTTGTACACGTCGATTAGACATGATGATGGGTTACATTTGTTTTATTTTTTAGGGAATAGTCCATTAACTAATTACATTGTAGACTTAGTACATTTTTGTATGACAAATAATTTATTTACATGTAATAATGAAATATTCAGGCAAAAACAGGGAACAGGCACCTTTTGCCCCATGTATGCAAATTTTTATGGCTTACTATGAGTTAGAATGTCTATATAAACAGATTTTTATGAAGAAATATGTTAAATATTATTATCGATACAAAGACGATTTGATTTTCATCTATGAAGGGGGTATAGCAGATGTCCCTCAGTTTGTTTTAGATTTCCAACATAACATATAATTTATCATTCGAGGGATTACAATATGGAAGAAGAGTAACCTATTTAGATTTAACACTTTGTGGAATACATAGTGGAGAAATCTATAGTGGAGTACATAGGAAATTTTTAGATGGGAGCCAGTATCTTCATGCTACTAGTTGTCATCCCCCGCATCGTTTGTCAGCATTGCCTTATGGCGTACTTTTGAGGTTATCTAGAATTTGTAGTGTTAAAGAAAATTTAATGAGTGAAATAGACAAATCTGCTAATATGTTTCGAAATAGGGGGTACAAAATGGATGTGATAAATGAAGCCATATGTAAAACTTTAGAGTTGGAACTGGATGAAAACATGATTAGAAGGGAACATAGTAGGACATATAACAGCAACTGGAATAATAAGAAGGAACACATGTATTTTGTTTCTACTTATAATATTAAAAGTGAAGAAATTTGCAAAATATTAAAGTATTACCTGAATTTTCTTTTGAAGGACAAAGACTTATGTAGGATATTGGGTGAACAACCTTTAATGTCATACAGGTGAGGAAGAAATCTTAGGGATATGCTAGTACTTGGCAATTTTGTTTTGCCGAATGTCAGTATTAATAATTCTCCTGTGACTGTTGGAACCTTATGCTCTAATAATTGTTCTGTTTGTAAGCATGTGGTATGCTCATTTAGATATATTATTAAGATTAGACTTACACCTAAAGGACTATTTTCTTGTAACAGTAGAGGGGTTATTTATGTTTTAAAATGTCCATGTAATCTCTTCTTCATTGGGAAGACAAAAAGACCATTTAAAACAAGACTGATGGAGCACATCAGAGATATTTAAAATCAGACAGAAGATAAAATTATAGCTTCTCATTTTAAAGATAAACATAATAGTGACTTTTCATTGCTACAAGGTAGTGTTTTAGAACAGATAAATTTGCAAAATGAAGATGATATTTTTCTTAAAGAACAACTGTTATATAAGGAGTCTGTCTTTATTTTAAAGTATGGGGAAATTAATTGGACTTGTTTTATCTAATTAATTAATTAATTATGTCATTGAATAATTGTCTTCTTGGTTTTGTGTATAAAGTATTGATTTTCAGTTATGTTTTGTTACTCCTTGAAGCTTTGTACGGAGGTGGTAGAGAATTAAAAGTGTTTGTGGATCTGTGCCAGTGGTTTTGGTTTTCTTGTTCTTTGGAGAGTTGTTTGTGGTTTAAAGTGTGACCATGCTGCCATCATGCCCCTTCCCTTTCCAGGTCATCCAGCACCATTTAACCATCACTGTACAGTGTTACTACATTCAGACCATTAAAAAGACTTGTAAATGCCAAGGTACACACTGGCTGGCATTTAGTACCAATGTTACATTATGACAAGCCCCTGTACTACAACAAGGCAGCCACTCGGAGGTACCCTCACACACTGACTGAAATTTAGTAGCAATGTTGTTACATTATAACAAGCCTCTTTACCGCATCAAGGTAGCCAGTCCCGCAGAGGTACACAAAGACACCCAGACTGATTCCCACACACAGGATCTAGACACACAAGACAAAGACAGCACTACAGCAAGACTGAATAGAGACATCCACACAAGAGTCCCTCACACAGGACAGAGACACACAAGATAGACAGCTACACAGATTCTCGCACACAGAACATAGACACCCACACATGATGAAGACAGCACTACAGCAAGACTGAACATCAATGCCCACACAGGCTCCCACATACAGAACAGACACCCACACAAGATAAAGACAGCATCATAGCAAGACTGAACAAACATCCACACATACACCTTCATACTGTACAGAAACACACAAGATAGACAGGTACACAGAGTCTTGCGCATATGACATAGACACCCACAGATGAAGACAGCACTACAGTAAGGCACAATAAAGTACTCATGTTTGTCAATACTGCATGGATATGCTTGTAGGCAAGTTAAACTGTTAGTCAAATCCCCAACTGACCAAAACAGTTTCTTTGTTACATAGGACATGTTTCAGGTGTTTGCATGTTGCAGTGCAACATCTCTTTCTCTCTCTCTCTCTCTCTCTCTCTGTCTGCTTGTCAGGGAATTTGAATAAGTGTTTAAGGGTATAAAGCAATGTTTTCTGTAATGCTGGGTTTGCTGGGTGGTCAAGAGGTGTGGTATCCAGCAGTGCTTAGGTCCCAAGAGGGTGTGTATGTAGTCAAGAGGCAAGGTATCAAGCAGTGCCTGCAGTGTTTCAGTGTTTCTGATGTAGAAGTCAAAACCAAACTGCAACTGTGGTGAAAGTTCAGTGTGTGTGTGTGTGTGTGTGTGTGTGTGTGTGTGTGTGTGTGTGTGTGTGTGTGTGTGTGTGCGTGTGTGTGTGTGTGTGTGTGTGTGTCTGTCTGTGTGTGTCTGTGTGTGCATGTGTGTGTTTGCACGCTTGCATATCTTATTAGAAATGGTAGGACTACAAGTGTTATGTGTTTATGATTGATAGGTACATACAGGCATGTGTGCGAATAAGAAGTTATGTACTCACCATAACGTTCCATCTGAGTAAGTAGTTTCATTTGTCTGCAACCTGTGGTTCTTGGATCCGATATCGGATCTGAGCCGGCAACTTGTTTCAAGCTAATGGATCCGAGCTCCTAGCTCCTCCCCTCACCCATAACCCCCTGCTAACCCTCCATGACCTCAGATCGAGTTTGCCCCTCAATATATAGCCAAAAATGGGTATCCAACTAAAAATAGATCCGAATAAGGCCAGGGGGAAGGAGGGAGGGATGGTTGCAGACAAATGAAGCTACCTACTCAGATGGAACGTTATGGTGAGTACATAACTTCTTAATCTGAAGTAGGGAGTTCATTTGTCAGCAACCTTGGGACAGAGTCCCCAGCTACCTGAACCTTGGGTGGCCATCATGGAAGGATATTGCGAAGCACCGCAGAGCCAAAGGATGCTCTCCCTCTAGAAATCACGTCCAGTTTGTAGTGGTTAATAAAGGTATGAGATGAAGCCCAAGTGGCTGCCGAACAAATATCATCCAATGGAACTCTAGACTTGAAGGCCGCAGAGGTAGAGATGGAATGCGTGGAATGTGCACGACCTCCTTCCGGTGCGGTTCTCCCAGAGGCTTGATACGCCAATAGGATACATTGAGAAATCCAGCGTGATAGAGATACTTTTGAAATTGCTTTCCCCAAATTAAATTTGGCAAAGGAAACAAACAGCTGGTCGGATTGTCTATGACCAGCTGTTCTATGAGTATAAAAGCAAAGCTGCCTATGAACATCTAATGAGTGCAGCTTGTACTCTCCCTTATTCTGATATTTAGGGAAGAAAACCGGTAAATTTATGGATTGATTTATGTTGGTTTCTGATGCTATCTTGGGGAGAAAAGAGGGATTGACCCTGAGGTACACTCTGTCTGGGAGAAAGATCAAATAAGGAGGCTTCACAGAAAGAGCTTGAAGCTCCGAAACTCTTTTTGCTGAAGTGATGGCTACAAGGAATGCTGTTTTCCAAGACAAGAATTTGAGATCTACTGAAGCAGCGGGTACAAAAGGTGGAGCAATCAAGGCTTGAAGAACTAGTGAAAGATCCCATGGTGGTACGGCTTCTTTTATAGGGGGTCTAAGTAAGAAGGTGCCCTTGAGAAAGGTTTTACGCAACTTGGCCGACATCAAAGGCCCTGTATCATGTCCTACATGGTAATGTGATATGGCTGCCAAATGCACTTTGACAGTTGAACAACTAGCGCCTTCCTGAAAGAGTTCGGTTAGGAAGTCTAATATGGACGGAAGAGGAACCGTAAAGGGATCTAGATCATGATATTCCGCCCAGATGGAGAAACGTTTCCATTTACTGCGGTACACTTTCCTGGTGGAGGGCTTATGCGCTGCCACAAGGATGGCTTTGACTGGTGAAGAGATACCGGGAGTCCTAACTAAAGTGGAACTGGAGCAACCAAGCTGTCAGTTTCAGATTGTCCAGGTTTGGGGTCGGTAAGTTCGACAGATGGGAGATGAGATCCGGACTGGGATCCAGAATCCAAGGAGGATTCACAAGGTGAGACCACAGGTAAGGGAACCAAATTTGCCAAGGCCAGAATGGGGCAATGAGGATCATCCTGCTCCCCAACCACGAGGCATTCTGTAAGAGTTGCAGCATCAGGGGTAGAGGAGGGTAGGCATAAAGTAGACCGGGTGGCCAAGCATGCACCAGAACGTCTCTTGGAGTTTCCCCTGAAGGTCCGAGGCTCAGAGCCACCATAATAGAGCCCTCCTGCAAGCCTTGCTGATAGCAATGGGGTGGTGAAGAGGAAGGGATAGAAAAGACCATTGCACTAGAAGTGTCCATTGCAGTACCCGCATGTTCAGACGGGCGCATGGAAGGAGCGTAATCGCTGCCGCCATGGAGCCTACAGCCCTCAGGACCAATTCCGCTGGTGAAGTCTCTGATTGGAGGATAGCCCGCACATGGAGTTGTAAATTCCGGATTCTCTCGGAAGTTAGAAAGGCTCGTAGCTCTCTGGTGTCTATTCTGGCTCCTATGAATTCTATGATTTGTGTCGGGGCCAGAAGGGATTTGTCGGCATTGATGGTGATGCCTAACTGTAGGGCTAGGCGGAGAAAGAAGTCTCTGGCTGAGCAAAGTAGATGCTTTGTTGGGGCGGTCAGGAGCCAGTCGTCCAGGTACGGAAAGACCTGCATTCCCTGGAGTCTCAGGTGGGCCTCAATCACTGCTAATACCTTGTTGAACACCCTGGGGGCTGTGGTGAGGCCAAAGGGAAGGACCCTGAACTGATAGTGACTGGCTCCCAGCCAAAAGGGGGTGAACCTCCTGGATCGTCTGTCCATTAGAATGTGGTAGTACGCATCCTTGAGGTCTATAGAGCACATCCAATTGTTCTCCCTTAGAAGGGGGAGAATACACTGAAGAGTGACCATTCGGAATTTTTCCTTGGTTACTGACAGGTTCAAGCGGGAAAGGTCTAGAATCGGTCTCAAGTCCCCCGTCTTTTTTGGCACTAAAAAGAACCTGGAGTAGAACCCTAATCCGAGCTGGTCTTGGGGGACGGGCTGGATGGCTCTTTTTCTTAGCAGCTGCTGAATATCTGCGGCTGCGGCCTCCCTCTGATCAGGTGGTACATCGAGGAGGTTTTTGAATTTGGGGACATGGAGTAACGGTATTTTGTACCCTCTGGATATAATGCGAAGCACCCAGTGGTCTGTCGTGATGGACTCCCATGCCGCTAGGTGCTCCGAGAAGCGCCCCCCGACTGCCTCCAGAGTGGAACAGTCGGGCAACCCTTCAGGGCTGCTGCGCGGGCCGTTCAGAGAAAGGTTCTCTGGACCCAAAGTTTCTCGGAGCCCCTCTGCCCCTGGGGCGGCGTCCTCCCTGTCCTCCTCTGCCACGGAAGGACTGGTTGTCCGGAGCGGGTTGGGAATGTTGTGATTTCCGGAACCACATCTTCTTCTGACCCTTTTGGTTCTTTGAAAAGGACCGCTGAGGAGCAGAGAAGCGGACTCCGACGGCAGACAACGTCTTCCCGTCTTTCTCGCTCTGGACAAGTGTCTCGCGAACTGTTTTGCCAAAAAGGGCAGAACCATCGAAAGGGGCGTTCGCAAAAGACGCTTTAAAAGGCTCCGCAAAGTCACAATGACGGAGCCAGGCCTGACGTCTCATGACTAGGCCTGCTCCGCTAGCCCTAGCGGCTCCCTCTGTGGCGTGGGACAATAGCCGCATAGAGGTGTTTGAAATTGATCTCAGAGTGGCCATTCGGGTGGAGTACAATTGCTTGTCATCCGCCGACATGGACTCAGGAGGGGAGGCAGCGTATTCTTTGATAAGATCCCACTGCATCCTGATGACATGTGCCATATAGTTCAGAGACCTTACCAAGAAGGTCGCTGAACTAAAAACTCGCTTCCCTAAGCGATCCATCGAGCGGGACTCCTTGCTTGGTGGATGGACTGAGGGGCTCTCCTGAGCCAATTCCCTCTTCGTGGCTGCCACCGTCAACATGGCATCTACGGGGGGGCCCTTACTCCAGTGTGATCGGTCTGAGGGGGGGCTAAGTATTCTGTCCGGGCATTTTGGTATTGGCTCCATGGTGTCCGGATCCTTCCACGCCCTGGTGGTAAGTCCACCAGGGGGTCGGCCGGAGGGGACACCCAAGAGGTAGACAGGCCTGCTTCGAATGCCTCCAGAAACACGGACTTGGAGGAAAACTTGGGGGCAGACCGCCCACCTCTGATCCTCAGCAACTCCATGATGTCTCCAAAGGAGACTTCCTCAGGGGGTGATCTTTGGGAGCCTTCCCCTTCCTCCAAGTCCGTGTCCTCGGTTAAGGACTCAGGGGAGTCCACGTGCCTCCTCTTGCACTTATGCTTGTGGGGGACTTCCTCGGGGGGGGCTGTCCGAGGAGGCCTCGCCAGCAACATCTTGTTCCAATGGAACCATCTGGGACATTGAAGCAGGCTGTCCCTTTGGCCGGGTGATGGAAGCCTGGCCCAGCAGAGAGGAAGTGCAGGGAGGAGCCGAGACAAGGACCGGGGGTCCGGATGCTCTCAACAGAGCCCTCTCCAAAACATCGAAAGCCGAGGGGGAAACCACTCTCTCCTGGATCCGAAAGTCGGCTCCCACTCGGATCTGATGAAGGGATCGGAACCGGCGCCGAGACCATCGGATCCGAAGGACCAGTGTGCTCCGACCTGGACGGAGCTGAAGGCACACTGAATCCCTCGGATCCAAAGCTCGGGCCACGGCTCCGAGAGGTCGGATCCGACAGGCTCGAGGGCAGGGTCGGATCCGAAGTACCAAGTACTGTCGGCGCCGACCCACCCCCGGCTCCAACGCTGCTCGGCTCCGAACGCTCCGAACCCGGATAGCGGGTCGGAGAAGGAGCAATAGGATGGAAAAAAGGTGTCGAGCTCCCCCCCAAAGGGGGGGAGGCAAGAGCACTCCCATCTGCAGCTGGGCCTGGATGAACCTTCGCATCATCTGGTCCAAGTCTGCATCGGACATACTAAACGTAGATCTCGAAGAGGTCACCGAGGCAGGCCTGGAATGCCGCCTCAATGACCTCGAAGGAGATCGGGTCTCCTCCTCCTCGGGCCCTGGGGAGAAACAAGGGGATCGGAGCCGAGGAGGAGGAGACCTAGAAGCAGTGGAGGGAGAAGCCCGCTTAGCTGGCGGGGCCGAAACGGAGGTCTCGGCCCGCCGCTTGTGGTGCTTCTCCCTCCGTTTCTCCCTCCTGGCCTCCCTGTCCTCCGACACTTTAGCGGGAGTTTGAGTCCCGGACGGAGGAAGGGGGGCAGGAATGGCAGTAACCACAGGCTGTGGTGGAGCCACAGGAGCAGCGGAGGCCGGAGCCGAGTCTGGGGTAAAAGTCCCGCCAAGACCAGCTTCGACCTCCGCTCTTTCAGTGCCCTGGGGTTGAACGCTGCACAAATGGTACAGCCTGAGGTAAGGTGTTCAACCCCAAGGCACCGAACACACCGAGTGTGGCCATCAGCCGGGGAGAGCTTATGGCCACACTCGGTACATTTAGAAAAAATGGCCTTTGGGGCCTCAGCCATACTTAAAGAAAAGGTAAGTAACACACACACACAGGCCCCAAAAACACAACACCAACACACACACTCTAACGACCAGCGAAGGGAGGGAAAACTACTTAAAAGAAATTATATTACTCTAAAGGGAACCTAACACTTACACACTTAAAAATTTTAGTGAAAAAATTTGAAAGTTGACAGAAAATAGAGACTTAACTGCCCAGTACTAAATGAGCTCACAGGAATCCAGCTATCCACAAGCGCAGCAAACTAGATCTGAGGTCATGGAGGGTTAGCAGGGGATTATGGGTGAGGGGAGGAGCTAGGAGCTCGGATCCATTAGCTTGAAACAAGTTGCCTGCTCAGATCCGATATCGGATCCAAGACCCAAAGGTTTCTGACAAATTAACTCCCTACTTCAGATTGCTTATTTCTGGTGAGTGTAGCCTAGAGTGTCTGGCTGCACGCAAGTATGCGTTTAGGAAAGTGGTTGTTGGTTGTGATTGCGCTGTGGCTGCTTGTGATATGTGTGTTTAGATGCTTCCATTGTGCATATGTATCTACATATGCAAGTGTATGAGAGAGAGAGAGAGAGAGAGAGAGACTGATCTTTTGGAGATTGTTTGGGGATTTGGCTGGTATGGTCTATGTGGGCTAGCAGTGTGTGAGCATGCACTGAGTGAGCTGATCAGCTTTTTTTTTGGGAATGTGAAAATGCATTTTGTGTTTCAATCAACTGGGATGAAGCCTTTCCACTGTCCAACTAATCTACCCACTCTTCTCCCATTCCTTTTCCATCATATGTATTTCTAACAAAATTACTTTCTACTTTACGTCCTAACCTCCCCATTTTCTTACTGTCTCCGTCTACTCCCTTCACCTATTTATCTAACATTCGTCTATTTCTCTTCCTCTCAGATGATTTTCACTCTCTCTTCTCTGCCCTCTTCTACATTTTCTCCCTCCTTCTCCTCTCTACTCTTCTGATAATTTCCCTGTATTCACAACTTCTCTAGTTATGCAACCATGACGTCATGAATCCATATTGCAGTTGTTTATTTACTTCAACTCTGTACAGTAATTTAAAGACATAGTCCTATATGACGGTTACAGTTTATCCTGTAATACTCTCTAAATATCTAGTTATTGTGACTCAATGTTCATTTATTATGTGTGTATATTGCATTTTTTTATAATTTTTTTTGGTAACTCCGGAGCTTTTCTCCCCGGGCCTCTGCTAAAAACAGGTTCTCACCCAGTTGGACTATCCCGGTAAACAAAAGTAAACGTCTAGGAGGTGCTGAACAAGGAGTGGAGGAGATGGAAAAACCCACAGCTGCTTCATGTGGGGGTCCTAGTATGCAAGGAGATAATCGGAGCTCCCTGTGGCTGCGGTTTCGGCGGGTGCCTAACACTGGCTATGGTAACCTGAGCAACTGCCTTGCCTAATTTAGGCTTTGTGACAAATTATTTACATTGTAATTATTTTTTGTATTATTTCTAAAGATTGCAAAATTATTGTTCTTCAAATGTTTTGTAATACTTTAGAGCTTTTCTCCCTGGGCTGAAAATGGGCTCCTACCCAGTTGGACTTTCTCCAGAAGTCAAACGTCAACAAATAAATAACAACTGATCAGACTTTCTGACTTGATTGGTCCTATGAAGACAGAATCTAAGCTGATGATGATGTGTAAAATGTGTTTTACCTTTGTTTCAGAACTTGGCGGAAAAGACTGTTAGATTTATTGACTGACTTAGTCTCGGGTACCACCTTAGGAAGGAAGAATGCGTTAGTTCTCAAGGAAAACTATATCTTTATGGAATACCAGACAGGGAGGCTTGCAGGAAAGTACTTGCAGCTCTGAAATCTGTGTAGATGATGTAACAGCCACAAGAAAAATTGTTTTCTAAGAGAGAAACTTTAAATCAACTGATATTGCTGGTTCAAAAGGTGGTTAAGTTAATGCCTGCAGAATGGCAGTAATATCCCAGGAGCGGGGGAGGTACTGCATCTCTGATAAATGGTCACAAGAGAAAAGATCTGAAGTAGGCACTTCATTTGTCAGCAACCTTTGGGATACGGATCCGATCTCGGATCCGAGCCGGCAACTTCTACCACAGCATAGATCCGAGCTCCTAGCTCCTCCCTTTACCCATAATCCCCTGCCAACCCTGACTGACCTCAGATCTAGTTTGCCGCGCTTCAAGCTACAAGCTGGATTTTCGAGCTCCTGCTATTTTGTGGATTTGTGAGAAAAAAAATTCTATTTTACTCCCCTTTTTCTTAGTGTGAGTGAGAGCGATTGTTTAGGTACCCCATAGCCCTTTTATCTCTCTCAATTTGATTTAATTTAATTTAATTTAATTTGTGGTTATTTTTCCTCCTCCCCCCTGCCGTCGCTGGTGGTAGTGTGTGTTTCTGGTGTGTGTAGGGGCCTAGTGAGTGTGTTTCTGTGCTACTATGTCGGAGGCCCCTAAAACCATCTTTTCAAAGTGCACCAAGTGTGGCCATAAGCTTTCACCGACGGATGGCCACACCCGGTGCGTTAGGTGCCTTGGGGTTGAATACCTCTCGTCGGGATGAGCGATTTGTGCAGCATTCAACCCCAGGGCACTTAAGGACCGGAGGTCCAAGCTGATTCTGGCGGGCCTTTTGCCCCCGGATTCGGCTCTGGGCCTCCGGTGCTTCTGTGGCCGCTACCCAGCCCTCGGTGGCAGCCACCCCTGCCTCCCTCCCTCCGGTCGGGATTCAACCTCCCACTTCGGCTCCGGAGGAGAGGGAGGCCAGGAAAGCCAAACAGAGAGAGAAGCACCATAAGCGGCGGGCCGAGGACTCCTCCTCGGCCCCGCCTGCCAAACGAGCTTCTCCCTCCAGAGCTTCTGGACCACCTCCTCCTCGGCTCCGGTCCCCTTGCTTCTCACCGGGACCCAAGGAGGAGGGGACCCAGTCCCCGTCGAGGTCATCGAGGTGGCACTCTAGGTCTGCCTCTTCGAGGTCCACTTTTAGCATGTCAGATGCAGACATGGACCGGATGATGAGGAGGTTCATCCAGGCCCAGCTGCAGATGGGAGTGCTCTTGCCTCCCCCCCCCCCTCCGGGTGGGAGCTCGACCCCATTTTTTGCTCCAACCGCTCCTTCTCCGACCCGCTTTCTGGGTTCGGAGCATTCGGAGCCGAGCCACGTTGGATCCGGGGGTGGGTCGGAGCCGACAGTACTGGGTACTTCGGCTCCAACTGGTCCCTCGAGCTTGTCGGATCCGACCTCTCGGAGCCGTGGGCTGAGCTTCGGATCCGAGGGATTCAGTGTGACTTCGGCTCCGTCCCGGTTGGAGCACACGGGTCCTTCGGATCTGATGGTCTCGGCCCCGGGTCCGGTCCCCGCTTCGGATCCGAGTGGGAGTCGACTCTCGGATCCTATCGAGGGTGGCTCCCCCTCGGCTTTCGCTGTGGTGGAGAGGGCACTGTTGAGTGCATCCGGGCCTCCGGACCTGGCTTCGGCTCCCCCCTGCACTCCCTCTCAGCTGGTTCAGGCTCCCATCACCCGGCCTTCGGGGCAGCCTGCTTCAGCGCCTCTGGGTGTTCCTTCGGAACATGACATTGCTGGTGAGACTTCCTCGGACAGCCCCCCCGAGGAGGTTCCTCACAAGGCTAAGTGTAAGAGGAGGCACATGGACTCCCCCGAGTCCCTTATGGAAGATACAGACTTAGATGAAGGGGAAGGTTCCCCAAGGTCACCCCCCGAGGATGTCTCCTTTGGAGACATCATGGAAATGCTCAGGATTAGGGGAGGGTGGTCTGCCCCCAAGGCTTCCTCCGATGAGTCCGTATTCCTAGAGATGTTCGAAGCAGGGCCATCTACCTCTTGGGTGTCCCCTCCCCCCCGACTCCCTGGTGGACCTTATCTCCACCAGGGCTTGGAAGGAGCCGGACACTGTAGAGCCAGTCCCCAAGTGCCCAGATAGGATCCTGAGTCCCCCTGCAGAAAGAACCCATTGGAGCAGAGGTCCCCCCGTGGATGCCATGTTGGTGGCGGTGGCCACCAAGAGGAAGTTGGCTCAGGAGAGCTCCGCGGTCCACCCACCGAGCAAGGAGTTTCGGGCGATGGACCGCCTTGGGAAGTGGGCCTTCAGTTCAGCAACCTTCTCGATGAGGGCTCTGAACTATATGGCACACGTCATCCAGATGCAGCGGGATCTAATAAAAGAATACGCTGCTTCCACTCCAGAGTCCATGTCGGAAGGGGACAAGCAGCTGTACTCCTCCCGAATGTCCACTCTACGTTCCATTTCTAACACCTCTATGCGGCTCTTCTCTCACGCCACTGAAGGAGCCGCTAGAGCTGGCGGAGCTGGCCTGGTAATGAGGCGCCAAGCCTGGCTCCGACATTGTGACTTCTTGGAACCCTTTAAGGCGTCATTCGCGAATGCCCCCTTTGATGGTTCTGCACTATTTGGCAAAACTGTTCGCAACACTTTAGTCCAGAGCGAGAAAGACGGGAAGACGTTGTCTGCCGTCAGAGTCTGCTTCTCTGCTCCCCAGAGGTCCTTTTCCAAGAACCAAAAGGGTCAGAAGAAGAGGAGGACAGGGAGGACGCCGCCCTAGAGGCAGTGGGGGTCCCAGAAATTTTGGGTCCAGAGAACCCTTCTCTGAGAGGCCCACGCAGAACCCCTGAGGGGTTGCCCGGATGCTCCACTCTGGAGGCAGTCGGGGGGCGTTTTTCGAGGCACCTAGCAATGTGGGAGTCCATTACAACAGATCGCTGGGTGCTTCGCATCATATCCAGAGGTTACCAAATTCCCTTTATTGTAACCCCCAAAACCAGAAGCCTCCACGACGTACCACCCAATCAGAGGGAGGCGGCTGCTACAGACATTCAGCAGCTTTTACAAAAAAGAGCCATCCAACCCGTCCCCCCAGATCAGCTCGGATCAGTGTTTTACTCCAGGTTCTTTCTGGTGCCAAAAAAGACGGGGGACTTGAGGTCCATCCTCGACCTCTCTCTCTTGAACCTGGCAGTACCCAAAGAAAAGTTCCGGATGGTCACGCTGCAATCTATTCTCCCCCTGTTACGGGAGAACGACTGGATGTGCTCGATAGACCTCAAGGATGCGGACTATCACATTCTTGTGGACAGACGCTCCAGGAGGTTCCTCCGCTTCCGGCTGGGAGCCAGTCACTTTCAGTTCAGGGCCCTCCCCTTCAGTCTCACCTCAGCCCCCAGGGTGTTCACCAAAGTCTTGGCGGTTATAGCGGCCCACCTGAGGCTTCAGGGAATTCAGGTCTTTCCGTACCTGGGCGACTGGCTCCTCATCGCCCCAACAAGGCATCTGCTCTGTTCAGGCAGGGATTACTTCCTCAATCTTGCTCCACGCCTAGGTTTTACTGTCAACATGGCCAAATCCTTTCTGGCTCCTACACAGGTAATAGATTTCATAGGGGCGAGATTGGATTCTAGACTAATGCTTGCTTTCCTGACTCCAGATTGGCTTCAGAACCTGAGGTTGCATGTTCCGGCCATTCTCCAACTTCTTGCTCCACCGGCGGAATTGATCCTGAGGGCTCTAGGGTCCATGGCGGCAGCAATTTCTCTGCTGCCCTTAGCCCGTCTAAATATGAGGGTCCTGCAGTGGACCCTCCAGGTGCAATGGTCCCTGTCTCGCAACCCCCTGTCTCATCCCATTCCCCTAAGCAGGGCTTGCAGAGGGTCGCTCGTGTGGTGGCTCCAGTCCCCGAGCCTTCACACAGGACGACCATTCTCGATGCCTCCTTCCATCGCCACAGTGACCACGGACGCCTCTCGCCTGGTGTGGGGGGGGGCACTATTCAGGCAGATCGGTCCAAGGCACGTGGAATGACATAGAGACCTCCTTGCATATCAATGTCCCAGAGATGAGGGCGGTGCTTTTGACGTTGCAGGCACTTCACGGCCTTCTTCCGATTGGGATGATTGTGGTGCAAACGGACAACATGTCAGTTGTCTGGTACATCAACAAACAGGGGGGAACCAGTTCTTATCCTCTTTGTCGCGAGGCCATGAGAGTGTGGGAATGGGCGATATCCACCAACCGCTTTCTCATTGCAATGCACATTCCGGGACGGTCCAACATCCTAGCAGACAGGCTCAGTCGTTCAATTCTGACCCCATACGAATGGCCTCTCAATCCTCTAGTAGCGGAGCAAATATTTGCCCAATGGGGGCAACCCTGTTGCGATCTTTTTGCCTCTTCCTCAAATACCAAATGCAACAGTTACTTCGCTCTAATCCCCCCTCAGGGGGAGTCCCCGAGAGACTCTCTAGTACATGCTTGGCCGCCCGGTCTCCTTTACGCTTACCCTCCATTGCCCATGATGCTGAAACTCTTACAGAAAGCCAGTCGGTTGGGGAGCAAAATGATTCTCATTGCCCCATTCTGGGCTCGTCAGACGTGGTTCCCGTACCTGTGGTCTCACCTGATTCATCCACCTTGGATTCTGGATCCCCTCCCGGATCTCATTACTCACCCTCTGGGTCTTCCGACCCCCAACCTGGTCAACCTCAAGCTGACGGCTTGGTTGCTCCAGTTCCACTCCTGATAAGGACTCCCGGAATCTCCTCACCAGTCAAAGCCATTCTAGTAGCAGCACACAAACCGTCCACCAGAAGGGTCTGTCAGAGTAAGTGGAAACTTTTCTCCATCTGGGCGGAGCACCGTCACTTAGATCCTTCCACGGCGCCTCTTACGTCGGTTTTGGATTTTCTAACTACCCTTTTTCATCAGGGGGCTAGCTGCTCTGCAGTCAAGGTACAACTAGCAGCGATTTCGCATTATCATGTAGGGCATGAATCGGGCCCTCTAATTACCTCCAAGCTCTGTAAAGCTTTCCTCAAGGGTACCTTCCTTCTCAGACCTCCGGTCAGGGAGGTAGTACCCCCATGGGATTTATCTTTGGTTCTACAGGCCTTGACAAGCCCCCCTTTTGAGCCGGCGGCTACGGTTGATCTTAAATACCTCTCTTGGAAGACGGCCTTCCTGGTGGACATTACTTCAGCTAAAAGGGTCTCTGAGCTTCAGGCTCTCTGTGTCAAACTGCCGTATTTGGCCTTCCATCAGGATAGAGTTTACCTCAGGATCAATCCGTCCTTTCTGCCTAAAGTATCTTCGGAAGCTAATATTAATCAATCCATTAATCTTCCCGTGTTCTTTCCCAACTATCAGAACAAAGGAGAGTACAAACTGCATTCTTTGGATGTGCACAGACAATTACGCTTTTATATTCATCGAACTGCTGGTCACAGGCAATCTGACCAGTTGTTTGTCTCCTTTGCCAAAACCAATTTAGGCAAGTCAGTTTCTAAAGTTACCCTGTCACGGTGGATAGCTAGTTGTATCCTCTTGGCATATCAGAGTTCGGGAAGGCCTGCACCTCAGGGAGTCCGCGCTCATTCTACTAGGGCCGCTACTTCAAGGCTTTTAGATCTAGGGTCCCCTTGGATGATATTTGTTCCGCAGCCACTTGGGCTTCATCTCATACCTTTATCAGCCATTACAAACTGGATGTTGTCTCCAGAGGTAGGGCGTCCTTTGGCTCTGCAGTGCTCCAGAATATTCTTCCATAACAGCCACCCAGGATTCAGGTAGCTGGGGACTCTGTCCCAAAGGTTGCTGACAAATGAAGTGCCTACTTCAGATTAAGAAGTTATGTACTCACCATAACGTTCCATCTGAGTAGGTATCTTCATTTGTCTGCAACCATCCCCCCCTCCTTCCCCCTGACCTATATGATTCTGTTTAGGATCTGTCTTAGATAAGCCCCTTCCGGGGCACAGTAACAGTTGTTATATCGGGCAAACTTGATCTGAGGTCAGTCAGGGTAGGGGATTATGGGTAAAGGGAGGAGCTAGGAGCTCGGATCTATGCTGTGGTAGAAGTTGCCGGCTCGGAACCGAGATCGGATCCGTATCCCAAAGGTTGCAGACAAATGAAGATACCTACTCAGATGGAACATTATGGTGAGTACATAACTTCTTATTCCTTTCAAAAAGGTTTTAGAGACTCTTAAGGAAGCTATAGAAATGTCATTCTGCCCTATGTGAAGCATAACAGTGAAACATCTAGAGTCACTGTGAAAAAGTTCAGATAATACTTTTAATATGGAAGGAAGAGATGCAGAGTAGGGCACTAAACCTTCTGACATTGTCCAAATGGAAAATCTCTTCCAATTGCTACAGCAGATCTTAGTGGATTGTTTTGAGAAGCCGATATGATCTGAACAACTAAAGTTGGGAGCCTGGCAAAAGTTATTACTGGGGGAACCAAGCGGTTAATTTCATGCGTCTCTTGTCCAGAGGAGGCAGTCCAGACAGGTGTGTTAACAGACTTGGATACTTATCCAACATCCATGGTGGATATAGTAGTAGAGGCCACAGGAAGGGAAAAGTACAGTTTTGTACCTACCATAAATGTAGATGTCCGATAGGTATGCATCTGCAGTCCTAACATATGGGTTGTCCTGCCTCAGGCAGCCCTTCGGTCGGCCGGATTCCAAATTCTGGGTCTGGCCTCGGCTGATGTCGCACTTCACCCGACGTCATAGCTGCTGTTTACAGGGTATAAAGGCATCAGCCGATGCCATTTTCCTCAGTGTTTCTTGCCCCAGATGCCAGGTGCCCTCTAGGAAGGCTAAATTTGGATAAATGCAAATAATTCCAAACAGTAGAGAGCAAACAATATAAGAATATATATATATATATATATATATATATATATATATATATATATATATATATATATATACAAACAAATACACCATAATAGATTCCCCCAGCTAGCTAAAAGAGGGGTAAATACCCTAGGAATACCACAGAGGGGAAGGAGGGTGGGTAATCCTGACTGCAGATGCATACCTATCGGACATCTACATTTATGGTAGGTACAAAACTGTACTATGTCCTTCAAGGATGCATCTGCAGTCCTAACATATGGGTAGAATACCATAGCCAAACTGGGGGAGGAGGCACTAATATAAAGATGGTGTAGTTAAGATCCCTTGCAAAACAGCAGTTGCAAAACCTGCTCAGGATCTAGAATATAAGGGAAGATTATAATGCTTGGCAAATGTATGCACGGAGCTCCAAGTAGCAGCTTCTAAAATGTCTTTGGTAGCCACTCCTCGTAGGAAAGCTGTAGTGGTGGCTGTAGCTCTTGTGGAATGAGGTCTGATATTTTCAGGACTTGTCTTTCCATGAAAAGAGTAGCAAAAACAAATGCAATTTCCTATCCATTTTGAGATTGTCTGTTTTGAAATTGCTTTTCCTTGCATTCCTGTTGCATATGCTACCAGAAGCTGGTCAGTTTTTCTGTTGGTCTTAGTTCTGTCCAGATAGTAGCGTAATTGTCTGTGCACATCCAAGGTATGTAGTAGTCTTTCCCCCCTGTTCTGTGGGTTGGGGAAGAATGTAGGTAAATGAATCGCTTGGTTCAATGATACTCTGGAGACCACTTTTGGCATAAAGGTAGGGTTAGTTCTCAGAGAGACTCTGTCTTGATGGAAGATAAGGAAGGGTTGTACTGCCATTAATGCCTGTAACTCAGATACCCTTCTTGCTGAAGTGATTCCTAGCAGGAAAGCAGTTTTCCAAGACAAGAACTGTAATTCTGCTGTTGCTGCTGGTTCAAAAGGAGGAAGTGTTAACTTTTCCAGCACAAAGTTGAGATCCCATGTAGGTAAGGGTGGTTTCCTTGGGGGTTTTACATTTTTAATTCCTCTCAAGAACTGCCTGAGTAGAGGATGAGAGAAGACAGGAGGATCCATATTGTATTCTGCTGAAATTGCTGATGCATGAATCTTAATGGAGGAGTAAGACAGGCCATTGTGGAACAGTTCTGCTAAATATTCCAGGATGTGTGCTATGTTTACCAATGAGACATTTTCTCCCTTTGCTGCACTCCAAATGAGGTATCTTTTCCACTTGGCTGAATAAGTCTTCCTTGTGGAAGGTCTGCGTGCCTCCAGGATAATGTCCTTAACCCTCTGAGGTAAACCTGGGTTATTTCGTTTTATGCAATATTCCAAGCAGCTAGCTGCAGTGTTTTCAAGTTTGGATGTAGGATCTTGTAGTTGTCCTGTGTTAGAAGTAAGGGACATAGAGGTAGATGCCATGTGTGTGTCCGAGACATGCTTCTCAGTAGCGGGTACCAATGTTGCCTCGGCCAGTCTGGAGCTATCAGGATTACCCTTGGCTGATCCTCTCTGATCTTCAGTAGTACTTTGTACATCAAGGGAAGAGGTGGAAATGCATATGCTGTCAGGTTTTTCCAGCTGAAGGAAAGAGAGTCCACCCTCCAAGCAAGTGGGTGGTATGCTCTTGTGCAGAATTTCTTCAATTGGTGGTTGTGTGGGGAGGCGAACAGGTCTATCTCTGGTAGTCCCCATTTTTTTGTTATGGTTTTGAAGATATCTGGATGCAGCATCCATTCGTGAGCATCCGTGGTAGTTCTGCTTAAGGTGTCTGCTAGAGAATTTTCTTTTCCTGGTACAAATCTGGCCTGAAGTTGAATGTTGAGATTCAGGGCCACATTCCACAGGTCCATCGCCATCCGGCATAGAGGATATGAATGTGTACCTCCCTGTTTGTTGATGTACCACATGACTGTGGTATTGTCGGTCCTTATCACTAGATGACCCTGTTGAAGGAGTGGTCTGAATGCCTGGATCGCATGTTTCACTGCCAGCATCTCCTTTAGATTTATGTGTAGATTCAGCTGGTCTTGGGTCCATAGGCCTTGAATACACTTGTCCACCATGTGTGCCCCCCATCCTAGGTCTGAGGCGTCCGTGGTGATGGTCTGGCTTGGATGAGGTTTGTGGAAGGGCAAGCCTCTGTTCCACTGACAGGTCTGAGCCCACCACAGGAATTCTTGCTTCAGGCATGGAATTATTGGAATCTGGGCTTCTAGACTGTGCTTGTGTTGAGACCATACATTCCTTAGGTACCATTGTAGCTTTCTCATATGCAGCCTGGCATGTGGAACCAGTATTATGCATGATGCCATGTAGCCCAGGGCTTGCAGGATTTTCCTTGCAATAAGCCGAGTTTGTGTTGTTAATGCCATGAAGTAGGCTGGTAGTTGCTTTTGTTTTTCTTCTGTGAGAAAAGCCATCTGACTTGATGTATCCAGTTCTGCACCCAAGAATGTTATCCTTTGGGATGGTACTAGTCTTGACTTTTGCATGTTGACTGTGTATCCCAAGGCTTGCAACAGTTGTATGACATTTTCCAAATCTTTTGTTAATTTTGCCTTGTTGTCCGCTTGTATTAGGCAGTCGTCCAGGTATGGGTAAATTTGAATTCCCTGAAGCCTGCAATGAGCAATTACTGATGTCAGGCATTTCGTGAATACTCTGGGTGCAGTAGATAAGCCAAAAGGCAATGCTGAGAATTGATAATGCTCTGATCCTGCAAGAAATCTGAGGTGTCTTCTGCAATCTGGTCATATAGGGATGTGCAGGTATGCCTCCTTGAGATCTAGAGTCACCAGCCAAGACTCCTTGCCCAGCATGGGAAGAAGCTGCTGGAGGGTCAGCATTTTGAATTTTGGAACAATGAGGTATGTGTTCAGCGGACAAGTCTAGAATAGGTCTCCATTGATTTTCTTTTCTTGGTACAAGGAAAAGCCTGGAGTAAAATCCTTGGCCTTGTTCCATAGGTGGTACCTCTTCTATAGCTCTCATCCTTAGTAAGTTGTTGACTTGTCTTAGAGCCGTCTGTTTTTGGCTTGGTGGTAGGTTTGGCATTCCTCTCTTTTTTGGTAGAGTGTGGAAGTGAAACCTGTAGCCCTTGTCTATTGTTTGTAAAGTCCATTTGTCTCCTGTAATGTAATGCCAGTTGTCGGAGAATAAGGGTAGCTTTCCGCCCAAGGGTGCTTCCAGTTGTTCCCTGGTAGGCGGAACTAGAGCCAAGTCATTGTGTCTGCCCTGTGGAAGTGGTTGTAGTTGAATCTGTGGCGGTATTTCTCTGGTTGGTAGGTTGCCACTGACGCCCCCTGTAGGCACCACTAGATTGACCTCTGTCTCTGGGGCGTCTATTTCTGCCTCTCTGCGCTCTGGAGTTGTCTGGAAAGGACCAATTCTTCGAAGGCCAATTTCGGCTAAACCTCGGAGGTTGGACCGGTAAGAAATCCTTGACTGCTTGGACAGATTTTGCTTTTTCTTCTACCTTCTTTAGAACCTCCTGTGCAGGGGAGCCAAACAAACTTTGTTTCTCCATGGGAGCATCTAGGAGTTTTGACTTAACATGGTCTGGTAAGGATTGTTCTTTTAACCAGGCATGCCTTCGAATCACTGTTCCAGTCATAGCTGATCTAAAGGAAGCCTCCAGTGCATCATAGCCACATTTTAAGGAATAGTTACTGACCTGCTGAGAGTTATGTACCAAATCCTGAAGGGACTTGCGATCTAAAGGTTCAGGAGAAGACAGTTTTTTGTTTATCTGGTCTAACAAAAATTCCTGGTACTGAATCATGTGAAATTGACAATTCAAGGCCCTGGCCGAAAGAGTAGCAGAAGTATAAACCTTTTTACCCCATCTCTCTAATGCTCTAGATTCCCTTTCAGAGGGAAGAGGGGTTTTGGCAGAGGCAGCTGCCACACCTTTAGGGCCCTGTGAAATGGTTTCAGGGTCTGCAACAGGAGCCTTATACAAATGGTAATGTGTGTCCGGGACCCTGTAATATCTGTCTGCTTTGGCAGGGGCCGGAGGAAGAGAATCAGGGGCAGTACAGGCATCATTATATGCATCATCAACAACTGTTAGTACTGGCGGAATGGCTAAAGGCCTATGCTGTGGTAAGTGTAAAAAGGTCCTAAGCCTTTTCCTTGAATCTGAAAAATCCTGGCCCTGCCATTGAAAATGTTCTCTCATAGCATGCAAAGTTTCCCCAAAGGAAAATTCTTCAAGAGGAGAAGCAGAAGGAATGGAGTCTTCTGCATCAGAATCCTCATAAGGAGAATATGGGCCTTCGTGAGGGTCTGAAATGTCTGAGTCATCCGAGGAGTAATCTGTAGAGACAGGTTCCGGGGGTTCAGTCCTAGGCCTCTTGTCTGGAGGGGGCTGAGAGGGCCTGTCTGGGTGAGGCTGGGATCCCCTGATCAAAGAAATGAGATCCTCAGCCAAGCTGAGCATTTGGGAACTAGAGGTAGGCCTATGTGAAGGAGTTTTAGCAGGTAAGGCCTTAGAAGATTTAGCTGCTTTAGCCCTGGCAAAAGCCTTGATAGACATAGAAGCAGGGGGTCTAGCAGCCCCACGTGCAGGGGTAGATATGTCTAAAGGAATAGTGTCTGACAAATCCTGGGTGCCTGCTTCTGTAGCAGTAAATTCAGTAGCAGATTCAGCCATGCTCTGTGAGGCCTCGGTTATCGGAGGCATGCTTTCGGCCGAAGGAAGAACTGGGGGATCGGTTTCAGCCGAAACCGAGACACTCGCGGTTGGCCTAACCGTGGTTTCAGCCGAAACCGCGGGCCGCGAGTGTCGGTCCTTTTCCTTGCGCTTTTTAGCTAAATGAGTAGTCGGAGTCTCCGACGGCATTTTGTATGCAAAAGCGGGACCAAAAAACTCCTCTGCAAACTCTGACCGACATCTAAGTGTCCGTCGGTTGAAGGAAGCACAGGCTAGACAAGCTGATACGTCGTGGTCTGGGCCTAAGCAAGGAAGGCAGTAAGAGTGGAAATCCTTATGAGGTATTTGTTTCCCACAAGTTAAACAATTATTTACTTTGTCTGACATCGGCTGAGGCAAGAAAGAGTCCCCAACGGGGTACTTAGCTTTTTAGAAGTCTTCGGTAGTAGAAATCTCTGGATCTGACCGACCGGCACTTACGAACAGCTTCTGCTTCGGGCACCGCGTGGCAAGAAAGACTGAGGAAAATGGCGTCGGCTGATGCCTTTATACCCTATAAACAGCAGCTATGACGTCGGGTGAAGTGCGACATCAGCCGAGGCCAGACCCAGACTTTGGAATCCGGCCGACCGAAGGGCTGCCTGAGGCAGGACAACCCATATGTTAGGACTGCAGATGCATCCTTGAAGGACATCCACGTTTGTTGGGGCCAGAAGGGAGCAACAAAGATCATTCTCTCCTTGCAAATTCTTGCTTTCTGTATGAATTTGTTCATTAAGAGCAATGGAGGAAAGGCATACAAGATACCTGGGGGGTAGGGTTGCCAACTTTTCACTTTACAAATTCTGGACATGTATGTGAAAGCAAAATGCATTTAATTTTGGTACCATCCATGACTTGTGTGTGTATATGTATATATATATATAGATATATATATAGATATATATATATATATATATATATATATATGGGTCTACTTTAAAAGACCGAACCGACGATTCCCCGACACGCGGAAAACGAAGACCAAATGACCGACAGGTAAGTTTATCGACAGGGTGATTTGCCGACAGCGGAAAGACCGACAAGGGTAATGTGTGATCGCGACTCGGTAAGTGTGCGACAGTGACGGAGTTAGGAGCGGTCAGGTAAGTGTGCGATATTGTGGGATTTTGGGTTAGGCTGTGGGAAAGGTGAGTGTGTGTTAGTGTCGGAGTTAGGGTTCGGGTAAGGTAAGTGTGTGATAGTGAGGGACTGTAGTTTAGGGACGGGTTAAGTGAGTTAGGTTTAGGGTGCAGGTAGGTGAAGTGTGCGATAGTGTCGGACCTTGGGGTTAGGTGGGTTAAGTGAGTTAGGGTTAGGTGCAGGTAGGTGAAGTGTGCGATAGTGTCGGACCTTGGGGTTAGGGGTTGGTTAAGTGAGTTAGGGTTAGGGTGCAGGTAGGTGAAGTGTGCGATAGTGTCGGACCTTGGGGTTAGGGGTGGGTTAAGTGAGTTAGGGTTAGGGTGCAGGTAGGTGAAGTGTGCGATAGTGTCGGACCTTGGGGTTAGGGGTGGGTTAAGTGAGTTAGGGTTAGGGTGCAGGTAGGGTGAGTGTGCGATAGTGTCGGACCTTAGGGTTAGGGTTTGGGTTAGGGCTAGTGGCTATGCTATGTAGTGTAATGTGTTGTTTACGTTCGGTGTGTCGGTGTAATGGTGTTCGGTGTTTTGCGCTGTCGGTTTTGTGTGTTGTCGGTTATCTGGTCTCGGTGATTTGTGTGTCGGCGAACTGGCGTGTCGGTCTTTCAAAGTAGACCCACATATATATATATATATATATATATATATATATATATATATATATATATATGTGTGTGTGTGTGTGTGTGTGTGTGTGTCAGAGTAACTACATGTATTCCCCGGAAGGCATTACTGCATTTACAGAATGGGCTATCTGCAAAATTGTTGTGTTTCTTACCTATTTATTTTTTTACTGCTATATTATTTTTTATATATTTTTGATGTAAAATAGTTCCTCTGCCTAATATTTCAAACTTGCTGTAGTATAAGTAAATGGTGTTGCAGGAAGTATTTTACATCAAAAATATAACACTTTAAAAATATCCAGGTATTTATTTTTGGTCCCTTACTCCTAAAATGTTTGGTTTGTTCCCAGTCACTGGAGAGTGAAGTTACTAAACAATGACATACAACTGAGTTTCAGACTTTTACTTCCTTCAGAAAATTCATGCTAACACAAATCCTTTTATTTAAGCAAGTTTGCAATTTTATAAGAGCAATAATTAAAATCTGATCCTATTTTTTGAGCCTTTGTCCCCCCTTTATTGTAGGCTTTATCCAGATTTCTTCAGCTGAAAGGTCCAGAGGTATGCAAACCTCTTCACTGCTGCTGCTAGTGGTTGATCTCTCTCTCTCACACACACACACACACACACACACACACACACACACACACACACACACACACACACACACACTTCAGAACACAAATCATTTAAAATATGCTCCTGTTTTGAGCCTTTGTCTCCTGTTAATTTTAGGTTTATCCAGATACCCTGAGCTAAGAAGAGAGGTACACAAACCCATACCTCTCAACTGTACAGACTTTTTTCTCATAGTTTTGGTCTGTTTCTCATAAAATTGTGGTTTTCTGGCAAATCATTGAGGGTTGTAGTCAGAAAATAATGACAAGTCATTTGAGTTTCAGTGCTAATGCAAAACCTTTTGTTCTATCTACTCTCCAAGTTTGTAAGAACAATATTTAAAAAGTCTCCCTATTTTTTGGTCCTTTGTCCCCCCATTATGTATAGCTTTGTTCAGATTTCTTGCTGTAATTGATTGAGGTACGCACAAACCTCTTAACTGCTGCCAGGGGGTTGCTCGCTCACTCTCACTTTTTACTCTTAACACACACAGTCTATTCTGCTTTCATCTCACTCTCTCTTGCTCTCTTACACAGTCTCTTCTGCTTTCATGCATGCATTCACTCACACAAGATCGCTCAACTGCTCTCATTCTCCCTCAATCTCTCATACACACAGTCTCATCTACTTTCAAACATGCATTCACTAATGCACGCAGACAGAAACATAGACACATGCACACTTTTTTTTCTATTTTACTTTTTTTACACTCGCTAAACAGCTGCTTAGCGAGTGTAAAATAATAATGCAATTGATCTCTTTCTCTCACTCTCATACATGCATACACTCTCACACACTTAGGGTCCTAGTGCTAAAATTTAGAACTTCAAGTATACTGTTCATCTGTGGGCTAAGTCAATGTTAAATGTGGAGCGTTCAGCACAATATAGAGCACTTAGCTTCTCAGGGGCTCTCCTGTAGATAACTGATTTTATTTTTTCTGGACAAGGCGCTGTCCGGAAAAGGCAGTCTGTTTTCTGGACAGTGTCCCTTAATTTCAGAAAGTCTGGAAGAATTCCAGAGAGTTGGCAACACTGCCTGGGGGCCAACTGTAGAAGATGGCATCCCTCAGTGACTGTCCCTGTGGAGGGATCAGGGCAAAGTAACTGCTGCTCTTGTTGTTTAGGTAGGATGCAAAGAGATCACAGTAAGGCTGGACCCAGCAACGAAAAATCAGGGTTGACAGTGTTGGGCTGAGGGATCACTCATGAGGCATTAAGATAGTTCTGTTCAATTTGTCAGCTAGTACACTGGATGCCCCCAGTATATGCACTGTAATCAGAAATGATGAGAAGACATCACAAATTGCAAAACTCTCATGGTCTCTTGACATACGGGATAGGAGCATGTTCCTCACTGTTTTCTGATGGACCAGACTACTGACATGCTGTCTGACTGTACAGAAATCACACCTTTTGGGAGGACAACCTGTGAACAAGTACCTTGGGCCATCTTCCCTTTGAAATGCCCCACAGTAGAAAGGATGCCCCATGGTTAGTACAGCCACAGGTAGATCCATTTGTTAAGGACATCTTTCTGCCACTAAAGGACATTTTATCCACCAAGAGGTATGCTGTCTGCAAATTCAAGTAAGACAAATTTTTGTATGTTGTGGATGAAATTTTTTGAGACTACTCTACCTCTAGAGTTCATTGAAGAACTCTCATATAAAATCTGCTTAGTGGAGTCATTAGTGTTATAGAAGCCATTAGACTAAAAGATGGAGAATTATTCTTGCCAGGGAAGAAGGGTGATGGAGTACATGCGTGGCTGTGAGGTGCAGGCACAGCACTCTGGAGTGCGTAAATTTGGCAATCTGTACACCTGAATCCAGATGACATTCAACAAATTCTCTTTGCTGAGTCGGGGTAAGATGACTTTTGAGTAGGTTGATTGTGATCTCTACATACTGCATCAAAGAGCAAAATGACCAGATGATTTAATAGCAGGGCATTAGAGGTAGCAGTTAAGAGCCAATCCTCGACATATGGAAAAACCTGGATCCCTAGCAAGTGAAGATGTGCTGGAACCACTGCCATTATCTTGTTGGGACACCTTGAGGGCTGTGGTGAGACCGAATGGCAAGGATGTGAATTGATAATGATTGGTCCCAGGTAGAAATGGAGGAATCTCCTTGAATGCATTTTTACATGATAGCACGCATCCTGGGGATCTATGAAGCACAACCAATCATCTTTCTGTATAGGCAAAATGGACTGAATTGTGACCATCTGGAATTTTATTGGTTTCACAAATTGGTTTAAATGACTCAGGTCCAAAATGGGCCTGAGGTCCCTTGTTTTCTTGGGGACTAAAAAGAACCTTGAGTAGATACCGGACTCTTAACTGGTCTTTTGAGACTGGCTGGATGACTCCTTTTTCTTCGCAGCTTTGAAACTACTGCTGCTATGAGTTTCCACTAACAGGGTGGAACATTGGGAATTTTCTTCTTTTTATTGGAGGAAGGGAAAAGGGAATTGAATAGCATCCGATATTCTGTTATATTTTACCAGGTTTGTGGGTTCATAGAGGCGTGCACCCCGACTGCCTCCAGAAAGCAGCAGTCAGGCAATCCTTCTGGGACACTGATAGGGGTTCTCTGTGAAGCAACCTCAGAAGCCCTGGTTGTACAGTCTGCCTCTGGCACTAGGGAGATGTTCATTGTTATTAACTCCTCCTCTGCCACAAGAAGGTCTATCCCCAAAGCTGTCATGATAAGAATTCTGTGACTTATGGAACCACTTTTTCTTTCCAGCTCTTTGATTTCTAAAAAAGGTTCTCGGAGGGGCAGAGAAACAGGTTCCCACTGCAGAGAGAGTCTTACTGTTTTGCTGACTCCTGGTTAGCGTGTCTTTTACGTTTGGTCTAAATAGAGTGAAGCCATCAAAGGGGGCATTGATGAAGGATGTCTTAAAAGCTTTTCCCAAAATCACAGAGATGCATCCAGGCGTGCAGATGCATGGTGATGCTTGTGCTTGCTCCCCTAGACATACCATCAGTTGCATTAGAAAGCAGTCACACGGCTATGCTGGAAGTAGAATGAAGGGTAGAAAGCTGGGAGTCCATAGTCTTCTGAACACCCACAGGCAGGTTACTCGAGAGATACCTGGAGAGCTCTCTGGTCAGGTCTCTCTGAAATCTAGAAACACGGGCTAAATAATTCAGTATGCTAAGTGAGAAAGTTGCTGAAGCATATGCCCGTTTCCAAAACCAGTCCACAGCCCTAGTCTCCCTGTTAGAGTAATGAACCAAGGAACTTTCCTCTGACAGTTCCTTTTTAGTAACTGCTGCTACCACAACTGCATCCATTAGTGGATCTTTGCTCTAATGTTTCCTTCTCTCTGGGGCTGCCAATATCTTGTCAGTTTTTTTTTCTGGGATCGGTTCCACAATGCCAAGGTTTTTCCATGCCCTTTGGCCCATGAAATCAATAAGGGATCAATGGGTGGTACCACCCAGGAAGATGTTGAGTTGTAACCAAAGGCTTCCAAGAACACGGACCAATAATCCTTCACCAGATGATACTGGTGAAGGATTATTGGTGGACCATCCCCCTCTCTGCTTTATCAATTCAAGGATCTCACCAAAGGTGACATCTTCTCTTCTAAAAGGAATCTAGGGGAGCCCTCCCCTTCATAAAAGTTCATGTCTTCAGTGAAAGACTCTGGAGGTGAGTCTACATGCTTCCTCATGCATGTCTGTTTCTTAGAAACTAGTTCCACTGGGAGATCACAAGATTCTGAATCAAATTTGCAGCTAACGCATCATGCAGCCTGAGAAGCCTGTGGTACTCACTGTCCCTGTCTGACATGATGATGGAAAGTAAAAGCAGAGTCCTGATGGGGTTCAGATGGAACCAAGCTGGATGGAAGCTCCTTTTCCCTTGGCATCAATAGGACCCTTGCAAAAACCTCAAAGGCTGATGTTGCCATTGGCTCCATAGCTTCCTCTAATCCTCAGACAGAACAGCTACCTTGGAGCCAATGGGTCTTGAACCCAAAACTGATCTCAGTGCTGGGCTATTATGTGCTGAAGCCCTGAGGGGAATGGATGGTTCTGACAACTTCAGCACTGACCCATCCCCAAGAACCATGGCACCAAAGTTTAAGCTCCAAGTCTCGTCCGAATCCGAACTTATCAGAGTTGAAAGAGGCAGGGATGCTGTCAGAGTCAAAGCAACTCAGACCACTGGCTCTGAGAAAGGCACCCTGGGACATGCCGGATCCAAGACAGTCAGGTCCACAGGGCACACCAAGGCCAGAGAAGGAAGGGGAGAGGTAACTGGACCAAGACTATGTACATTCCCAGGGTATGGTACCAATAGACCCCCCCGTCAAGCTGCATTTTAAGGAACTTCCTCATCATCCTGTCACTGTCTTGTTCAGTTGGGCTTCTGGATGACTGAGTAGAAAAAGACATTGAACATGGACTGGAATACCTCAGCTCCTAGAGTATGGGAGAGTGTAACCTGGGACTCACTGGGTTTGGAGACAAATGGTGCCACAATGGTGAAGGGTGGACCTAAGAAACTGCTGACTCCGACCATCAAGGATTTTTTGCATCCAGTCCAGACAGCAAAGTCAAATCCGGGGAATGTATCTTCAACCTTTTCAGGATCTGTTTTATCCTTTCCCCTCTCTTTTATCTTCACCTTCTCTCTTTATTTTTCTTCCTCTTTATGCTTGTCTTTGGGTCTCTTATCCTGTTTTTTAGCTGAAAAAAAAGGTAGCAGAGGAGGGAGAAGCTGTAGGAACTGCAAACCCTGTCCGTGGAGGAAGAAGACCCTTAATTATGAGTTATGTACTTACCATATCTTGGTATCTGTGTTTTCTTCTTTCATTCCTCCTCACTGTTAGGTTATGGATCCGACCCTCCGAACTGTCTCAGCCGCATTTTTACAGACTAAGATCCAAGTTTCAAGCCCCTCACACTTCCCATAATGCACCATCCTCTGTCTAACTCCTTCAGATCGAGTTTGCTGCCCAAATAGCTGATAGAGAGCAGAGAAGAAAGAAGTACACACTAAGAACCAGAGGCTCAAAAACCAGGAAGATCAGTTCCTAAAAAGTTATCTCCAGGTCTTCTAGCGCACCAGGAATGGGGATGGTAGGGAGGGAAGGAAAGGAGGAATGAAAGAAGACAACACAGATACCAAGTTATAGTAAGTACATAACTCATAAATCTGATGTTGTCTCTTTCATTCCTCCTCACGGTTGGGTTAGAGTCCCCAGCTATAAAACTCCTGGGTGGTCTCAAGGAAGTACATGCCGGAGCACTGCTGAGCCGAAGGAAGCTCTGGTCCTGGAAACAATGTCCAATTTATAATGCGAGACAAAGGTATAAGCTTTTGACCAAGTGGGTGCAGCACATATATCATCTAAAGATGCTCTAGAAGAAAAGGCAGATGAAGTGGACACAGGCCTAGTTAAGTGGGCCTTAGGAAGATGAGGTAGCTTTAATCCATTTCTGGAGTAAATCAGAGTAATGCAGCCTGTTATCCATTTAGCTTCTACTTTCCATCACTGCCTGGCCGAGACGGTTACGACAGAAGGACACAAATAATTGTTCTGACTCGAAAAGGTTTGGTCCTATGAAGACAAAAACATAATTGTCTATGTACATCAAGCAGGTGTAACAGACGTTCTCCTGTATTCAAAAAATTTGGGAAGAAAACTGTCAGTTGTATGTTCTGGTTGAGATTTAATTCTGTAGCTACCTTGGGCATAAAAGAGGGATTAGTATGAAGGGACACCCTACCTTTGTGGAAAACAATGTAGGGAGGCTTAGAAGACAGGGCCTGAATCTCAGAAATCCTTTTTGCTGAAGTGATGGCGATAAGAAAAACTGTCTTCCAGAAAGGAAATTTTAAGTCACACTGGCCGGTTCAAAAGGTTTTTGACATAAGCTTTGTAAAACCACAATGAGATCCCATGGTAGGGAAGTATCTTTGACTGGGAGCCTCAGGAGGAAGATTCCTTTCAAAACGCCTTGCACAGCTTGGAATTAGTAGGGGAACTGGAAACATTACTTGAATGAAAGTTAGAGATGGTTGCCAATTGAAGTTTAATGGTAGAGAAGACGGCCCCCTCTATGAAAAGAGATGCAAGAAAGAGAAGGATGACTGAAATCAGAGCTGAAAAGGGTCAATATTCTCTTTAGAAGCCCAGAAAACAAATCTCTTTCATTTACTCCCATAGACTTTCTCAGTAGCCAGTTTTTGAGAGGCTAAAATAATGTCCCGGACGAGGGAAGCAAGCCTGAACCTTTGAACAATCACTGGAAGTGGAGAAACCAAGCAGTAAATTTGTGTGGGACCTGATTTGGATGGGAATGCTCTGTTGGGTGAGAAAGGAGGTCCTGTTTGGGTTCCAATATCCATGGACGATATTTCAGGTGAGACCAGAGAAAGGGGAACCAAATCTGACAAGGCCAATAGTGGGCAATGAGGATTACTGAGGACTTTAAATGCTTTGCTTTGCACAGAGGAGGCCAGGGGACAGTCATGAACCAGAGCGTCCCTCAGGGACTTCCCTGGAGGGAGTATCAGAGTAAAGTAGCTGTTGCACTTGTTGTTCTGGGGGATGCACATAGGTCACATAAGGGTTAACTCCAGTGGCTGAAGATCAAGTCCGCTGACTGGTTGAAGGACCACTTGTAAGGGGTCAGAATGGACCTGCTGAGCTTGTCTGCCAGGACACTGGATTTCCCTGGTATGTGAGTTGCAAGAAGAAAACAGTTTGAAGACATCGCCCATTCCCAAACCCTCATGGCCTCCCTGCATAACGGATAAGAACGAGTTCCTCCTTGTCAGTTGATGTACCACACCACTGACATGTTGTCTGTGTGAATCGCAATAGTTCCCAGAGGGAGAACATCCTGAAATGCTTGCAAGGTGTAAGGAGGAATACTCTCATCTCCAGAACACTGATATGCAACTTGGTCTCCATGTGCGACCACATACCTTGGACCACCTTTCCTTGAAATGTCCCCTCCACCCAAACTGGGAGTGTCCATGGTAACCGTGGCTGAGGGGGAAGGGAGAAGAAAGGGCTTGCCTATCATTAGATTGTCTGACAGCAACCATCATTAACGATGCTTTCTGCAAACTGAAGTCAATTTGATAGGAACAGATAGAGGCTGGTAAAGAATAGACCACTGAGCAGCCAGTGTCCACTGAAGAACTTGCATAAAAAATCTTGCAAGAGGGACTAAGGGGATGGCAGCTGCCATAGATCCTAAAGTCTGAAGTATCAGCCTTGCCGGTGGAGAAGGCTGGTTTAAGACGGCTTGAACATGGTCACTCGGAGTCGGAACCCAATGAGTAGGTACAGCTGCAACCTGGTTCACTGCGTCCAAGGCAGCTCCAATAAATTCTAAACTTTGAACTGGAGATGGGTTCAACTTTGTCAGGTTTAAGGTAATACCCGGGTGATTGGCAAGGTTGAAGAAGTAGTCCCTGGCCTGGAGTAGTTGATGCCTGGTTGGGGCAGTGAAAAGCCAGTCATCAAGATATGGAAACACCCGGAATCCTTGCAGTCTCAGGTGAACTGCAACTACTGCCATACATCTGGTAAACACCCTGGGGGCTGTGGTGAGTCCAAAGGGCAGAGCTCTGAACTAAAAATGACTGGCTGCGAGCCAGAAGCGCAAATAATGTCTGGAACATCTGTCTATTTTGATGAGATAGTATGCATCCTTAAGTCCACCGAGCACATCCAATCGTCCTTCCACAGTAGCGGTAGAAATGACCGGACTGTCTCCATTCAGAACTTCGCCTTCTTTATGAGCAAATTCAGTTTGCTTAGATCTAAAATTGATTACAGGTCCCCGGGTTTCTTTGCCACTAAAAAGAAGTGAGAGTAAGTTCTGAATTCTCTTTAATTGGTCATGACCTTCTAGATGGCTCTTTTTGCAGTAGATTTAGAATTTCTGCTACTGAGTACTCCCTCTGACTGGGTGGAACGTCGGGGAGCCTTTTTGACTTCTCTGGTGAAGGAAGGAGAAAGGGAATGCAATAACGTGCAGATATAACCTTTAGCACCCATTTGTTTTCTGTTATATCAGTCCAGGTATGTGGGTGCACAGAAAAATGACCTCCGACTGTCTTCAGAGAAGAGTAATCAGGCAGAGCTTCTGAAGTGCTGACAGGGTCTATCACAGGATCACAGGAGGCCCAGAGGCCCTTATAAGCCTAGCCAAGAGTTTAGCCCATGTTTAAACAAGTCAGCACCCAGAGCCCCTGTCCAACAGGGATACAGGTGGAATCCCAGGAGAGTATTTTCTGTTTCCCATCCAGTTATCCAGGTTGTGCTAAAAAAGGGATAATGAAGTACTCTGCTTGATGTGGAGAGGGAGTCTATTCCACTGATGGGGGAGTCTCTGGGACACAAATCTGTCCCGCCAACAAGTCCTATTGATATCACAGGCCAGGTTGAGGTCACGCAGACGGGTTGCTCGAGTGGAGCTTGACTTGCAGATATGCAGCAGTCCCATCAAGGCGGGGTCTGAAATTGCTTTGTATGCCAGACAGAGATCACCTCTGAGAAGTCTGTATGAAACTGAGTAGAGGGACAAGGCTTTTAGCCTATCTGTGTAGGGTAGGTGTTGGAGGCCCTGGATTCTGCTGGTGAGGAACCTCTGTGGTCTCTCCAGCTGCTGCATGTGCTTTGCGAGGTACATGCCAAAGGGGATGTTGTACTCAATAACTGGCCTTATAAGGTAAGAATACAGGGATCTTATGACCTCTTTGTCCCTGGATGAGATACCCTTACTTATGAAGTGGGCCATGTAGAAAGCTTTCCATACAACAGAAGCAACATGGTGGTCAAAAGTCATATTTCTAACAACCTGGCTGCCAAATCCCTCACTACTGATTCTGTGCTTAGGACACTGTTATTAATGTGATAATATGTGGGGACGTCACTCTCCCCAAAGGGGAGGACAATGCATTTTTTGGCATTCAACTTGTGGCCATGTTTCTGGCACCAGTCATTTGTTTGTGTGAGACCCTCTTGGAGGACTTCCACATCACTTGGGGAATTGATGACTGTGCCCAGCTTGCAGTCATCTGTAAACTTGGTCAGTCATAGCCCACTGGTTTTGGCCTGCACCTCAGAGAAGTATATCCCGAATAACAGAGGCCCCAAGACCGATCCCTGGGGTAGGCCACTCATTAAGTGTCTACTGCTTGAGGTGGCTTCCCTTATTTTGATTAGGTAGGTTCTATCAGTGAGCCAGTTTGCTACCCATCTGGTAACATATGGATTGATGCCTAGATGAGAGAGTTTATCTACGATGTCCGAATGGGGAATAGTGTGGAAGACTTTGGCCAGGTCAAGGTAGGCGGTGTGCAAAATCTTCCCCTCGTCCATGGCTTTTGGTGACTGTCTCAAAGAAGTCAACCAGATTTAACAGACATGACCGCCCCCTAACAAAGCCAGATTGTGTGGGGTCGACTGTTTGGAGGTTGCCAATGTCCCTGTTAATAAGGTTCATGATAATCCATTCCATGGCCTTGCAGATCAGGCTAGTTAGGTTGATGGTGAATGCTCTACCTTTGTGTAAAGGGATGACAGTGGCTGTTCTCCACTCGGCTGGGACAAAGCCAGTACTCAGGCTTTGGTTGAATAGGGTGCCTAATGGTGCTGCACATTCATGCCTGAGTTCATGTAGGATGCAGCCTGGGATGTTATCGGGTCCCATGGAGGCTGTATTTTTTGCCTTTGCGAGGGCAGTGATGGTCTGCTTTCTAGAGATAAAGGGTGGGGGCAGGTACTGGGGATGTCCTGGTTTACTGATGGGGGGTACAGAGAGAAGAGGTTTTCGCTGAATCTGTCAGCCAGTAGATTGGCTATATCTACAGCACTTGTGTATGTGGTATCTGTGACCACCAATTCTGAACTGAAGGCTCCCTGAAACCCTGATTCTGTAGACCCCCTCTGACCCAGGGGTAGTGTCTCCCACTGAAACATCCTCCCCTGCCTCTAGAGGAAGAATCACTGCACTAATCCTGGGAAGACCCCTGACATATTCGGAACTAAGTTTTCTTTCTACTGTGCTAAGTTTCTCAAGCTAATGCTCTGAGGAGTTGAAAACCTGACCCCGACGGCAGATAAGGTCTTCCCTTCTTGTTCACTCTGGGTTAGGGTCTCTTTGACCGATGGACCGAAATGGTAGGATCCATCATTGACAAAGGACACCTTATAAAGTTCAGCAAAATCACAAAAGTTCATCTAGGCATGTTTCCAGAGAGCAATGCCTTAGCCAGCCTCCCGTGAGGCACCCTCCATGGAATGGGAGATAAGCTTCATGGAAGAATTGGACAAGAACAAAAGAGTTGTCAGTCGGGGGGAAACCTTTTGGAAGTCCTCTGCTGACATGATCTTTGCCAGTTCTCTCTGTAAACAAGTAAAATGTGCCAGGTAGGTTTAAGCTCTCAGCGAAAAGGTGGCCAGGGTGTAAACGAGCTTACCAAAGCTGTCCATCACTCTGGACTCCCTGTTTGGTGGATGGACAGTGGAGCTCTGTTTGGCTAGCTCCTTCTTGGTAGCTGCTGCCACAATCATGGCATCAACTGGAATACCCTTGGTCCAAAAACATCTATCCTTAGGGGGTGATAAGAAATTATCCGGGCATTTGGGAATCGGTTCGATAGAGTCTGGCTCCTTCCAGGCCTGGTAAGACACCAAATCCACAAGCTCATCAGCCAGGGGAGCCAGCCAGGATGTAGATGGGTCCATCCAGAAAGCCTCCAAAAACACAGACACCTCCAAGAAAGGAGGTTGGACTGACCAACCACCTCTCTGCCTCAGGATCTCTAAAATGTCTCCAAAGGAGACGTCATCCGATGGTGATCTGGGGGATCCTTCCCCTTCATTGAAATCCATGTCCTCGGTGACGGACTGCAAGGGGGAGTCAATGTGCCTCCTTTTGCATGTCCTCTTACGAGGGATCTCCTATGTGGGATGTTCAGAGGAGGTCTCAGAAGACGAGGGGGATCCCTCTGGGGGAAGTGTTTGCAGGCTAGTCTGGACGGGCTTACTCTGGACAGGTATGACAGGCTCAAGTCTCTGATCCAAGAGAAGTTGATGGGAGGGGTCATAGCTCAAAGAGACTGGATCCCTCTGGCAAGAGAAGGCCCTTTCTACAACTTGGAATGCCAAGGGGACCAGTGAATCCCTCCCCATTTCCACCAGATTCGAAGCTACTAAAGTAGAGAGGACCAGGATCCCCGAGTCCCGGGTTCCAGGTAGAATCGGACCTGAACTGTTCAGCGCAGAAGAGCCAAGGAAAAGAAATGGCTCAAACATAGTTGGAGCTGAACTCCTCCCTCCAGATCAGACGGGGACATCCGAGATCTGAGACCCGCTGCAATCCAAAAACAATGGAGGTCAGGGCAACGATCAGAGTGGAGGAAGGGAAGCTCCTCATACTCGATATCAGATCTCTTGGTCAGCTACGATCCTGAGACTCTGATACCAAGGGATGGATCAGAAAAGGAGGCTGAGCTTGAAGGGAACCACTCGCAGAACCCAGAGGGGACAGTGCAGAGAAAACCCCCAACTGGATCTGAGTCTTGAGAATCATCCTAATCATCCTGTCCACGTCGGCATCTGAAAGTCTCCCAGAAGACCTGGAAGAAGCCACTGGCGGGGTCCTGGAGTGCATAGCGAGAGTCTGCTGCAGCCCAAGGGAAGGAGCTGACTCAATGCTAGCTTTAGGATCCATAGTCCAAGGATCTGAAATGGCATAAGCAGCTTCCGGAGAACTGGAAATTAGATAAGAAGCGGTCGGATCCAAAGAGTGCTTTAGATCCGCTACAGCAGAAGCGGGCTAAGATCTGAACTTCCCTCGGAACTTTGGAGTGTGGCTCCGAAGATGCCCTCAAGGACTTATGAGGGCGCTTCTTGGAGTTAAAGGACCCTGTCACACTCTTAGAGAGGGTCTGGGCCCCTGGAGAGGAACTAAAAGAACGCAAAAGACCTTTTAAAATCAACTTATTTCTGCAGTCAGTGATAGCCCTACGAGTGAAGCTCTCACAGGCAGAGCAAGCTGACCGCAGATGCTCCGGGACAAGACAATAAACACAAAAGGAATGTGTACTGGAATGGTGAACTTATGATCATATTCTGTGCACCTTTTAAAGCTAGAAGGTTTTTCTGACATAATGTCACTGCAGGCAAGAACAGACAACTGCAATAACCACAGCCAACAAAATACCATATCACAATAAAAAAGGCACTATGCAAACAAAGTACAGTTTTGTACCTACCATAAATGTAGATGTTCGAGGATCCACATTGCTGCAGTCATAACCTGTGGTTAGTCCGCTGTCCTCGGTCGGCCCGAATACCAAAGTGTTAGGCTGGCGTTGGTCATGGTCGCTCAGATCTGACGTCAGTACGCAGTGGTACTAAAGCGCATGACCGACGCCATATCCTCAGTCTTTCTTGCCCCAGATGTCAGAAGGCCTAAAAAAGAAAGGCCATAGCCAAAAATAGAGAAATACCCAACCACCAATATAGAAAAAATAATTACCCCAAAAGCAACACAGCAACCCTAAACTACAGAGGGGAAGGAGGGAGGGAAAATTGGACTGCAGCAATGTGGATCCTCGAACATCTACATTTATGGTAGGTACAAAATTGTACTATGTTCTTCGTCTCACATTGCTGCAGTCATAACCTGTGGGTAGAATCCCAAAGCAAAGGTAAGGGAGGTTGGCAAAATCAGAAAGCATTAGGAGCTGCTAACATGCCCTGTAAAACTGCAGTGGCAAACCCAGCCCTAGATTTGGAATAAAGAGGGAGATGGTAATGTTTAGTAAAAGTGTGCACTGAACTCCAAGTAGCTGCCTCCAAAATATCCTTAGTAGCTACTCCCCTTAAAAAGGTAGTAGAAGTGGCAGTAGCCCTAGTGGAATGAGGTCTGATCCCAGCCGGAACCTCCTTTCCATGATGAGAATAACAAAAAGCAATACAATGGCCAATCCACTTAGAAATAGTTTGTTTTGAAACAGGTTTTCCTTGTGAACCCAAGGCAAAAGAAATGAATAACTGTTGAGACTGCCTGAACCCTTTAGTTCTGCTCAAATAATAACGTAACTGCCTGTGAATATCCAAAGAGTGCAAAATTTTTTCCCCTTTATTTTGGGGATCAGCATAAAAAGTAGGCAAATGAATAGATTGGTTTAAGGCCACATTAGAAACAACTTTTGGCATAAAAGTAGGGTTAGTACGCAGGGATACCCTATCTTTATGAAATATTAGGAAGGGTTCAACTGCCATTAGGGCCTGTAATTCAGATACCCTCCTAGCAGACGTAATGGCCAACAAAAAAGCAGTCTTCCAAGACAAAAACTTCAACTCAGATGTAGCTGCAGGTTCAAAAGGAGGTAACGTAAGCTTTTCCAACACAAAATTGAGATCCCAGGAAGGAGTAGGAGCTCTACGTGGGGGTCTTATGTTCTTTGCCCCTCTAAGAAATTGCTTAAACAAAGGGTGAGAGAATAATGGTGGGTCACAGTCATAGTGAGCAGAAATGGCTGCAGCATGAACTTTCACAGAGGAGAAAGACAAACCCTTGTCTAATAATTCTGTAAGGTACTGTAGTGTAACACTCAAATTAGGCACTGAAACATCAAAGCTCTTTGTTGTGCTCCAAAGAAAAAAACTCCTCCATTTATCAGCATAAACTTTCCTTGTACTAGGCCGTCTGGCTTCCAAAATGACATTCAAAACCTGTTGAGGAAGCTGCGACCCCCCAGGGTTTAAAACAGAATATGCCAGGCTGTCAGATGCAGGGACTGTATCCTGACATTGAGGAAATGATTGCTTGCCTGGGACAAAAGGTGTGGAATTGATGGCAAAGGCCAAGGAGGCTCCCGCACTAAACTCCTCAGCAGAGGGTACCAGTGCTGACGTGGCCAATCTGGAGCTATTAGAATCATGCAAGGCTTGTCCTGTCTGACCTTCAAGAGCACCTTGAGAAGGAGAGGCAGAGGAGGAAAGGCATAGACGTGAAGGTTGGTCCAACTGAAAGATAGAGCATCCACTTTCCAAGCTTTTGGGTGAAACATCTTTGTGCAAAATTTTGGCAGTTGGAAATTTAGTGGAGAAGCGAACAGATCTATGTCTGGAGTTCCCCAAGCCACTGTCAACTGTTGAAATACATGAGGATCCAATTTCCACTCGTGGGGATCCACCATCTGTCTGCTCAAAACATCTGCTAAGGAGTTCTGTGCTCCTGGCAGAAACTTTGCTTGAAGAGTGAGGTGCAAACTCAGAGCAGTCTCCCACAAAATCATAGCTTGTCTGCAAAGCGGGTACGAATGGGTTCCCCCTTGCTTGTTGATGTACCACATGACTGTTGTGTTGTCTGTTTGAATCAACACCTGTCCCGGTTGAAGTAGATCCTTGAAAGCCATCAGTGCAAATTGGACTGCTAACATCTCCTTCATGTTGATATGCAAATGCTGTAGTCTGGGAGGCCACGTGTCTTGAATCCATTTCCCATTGAAGTGTGCTCCCCAAGCCATGTCTGAGGCATCTGTCGTTAAGATCTGACTCGCCTCTGGTCGGGTCACAGAGAGTCCCTTGTTTAGGTGACATTCCTGAGCCCACCACAAAAATTCCCTTTGGATGCAAGGTATTATCTGAATGACAGTGTCCAAATCGTGGCAGTGTTGAGTCCATACACTTTTGAGATACCATTGTAGCTTCCTCATATGTAGTTTGGCATTGGGAAGTACCAGAATACAAGATGCCATGAACCCCAAGGCTTGAAGGACTGTCCTTGCAGTCAGCCTGGACAGGAGGGATAATTGCTGGAAGTAAAGGGAAAGATTTCTTTGTTTGTCCGGGGTCAGAAAAGCCATCTGATAGGCTGTATTCAGTCTCACACCCAGAAATCACATGTCCTGAGAGGGTACTAGACTGGACTTTGTTTCGTTCACAGAATACCCTAGGCACCTTAACACTGCCATTACATACTGTAGATGCTGAAGTAACTTGACTTTGTCTTGAGCAAGAATCAGGCAATCGTCCAGATAAGGATAAATTTGTATTCCTCTTAGTCGTAAAAAGGCTATCACAGGAGCCAGGACCTTTGTGAACACCCTGGGCGCAGTAGATAAGCCAAAGGGCAATGCAGAGAACTGATAATGAAAAGTACCAGCCCGAAAACGCAGGAACCTCCTGCAGCTGGGCCTGATAGGAATGTGAAGATAAGCCTCTTTGAGATCTAGAGTTACCATCCAGTGATCTTTGCCTAGCAGAGGCAGAAGTTGCTGCAAAGTTAACATCTTGAATTTTGGAATGTCTAGGTATGTGTTGAGAATAGACAAATCCAGAATTGGCCTCCAAGTGTTTCCTTTCTTTGGCACAAGGAACAGGCGAGAATAAAATCCTAGGCCTACTTCTGATGGAGGGACCCCCTGGATAGCCCCCATTTTTAAAAGTAAAGAAATGTGCTCGTGAGCCTCCAGCTTTTGCTGAGGTACGTCCGGCATGCCTTTGAAAGGAGGCAAGGTGTGAAAATAAAACTTGTAGCCTCGATTTATAATGTCCAACACCCATTTGTCCTGGGTGACTAAAAGCCAATTTTGCTTGAAAAGTGCCAACTTTCCTCCTAGAGGAGCTGCCAGACAGGAGGGATCTGGCAGCTGGAGATACAGGTCATTGGGTCTGTTTACGAAAAGGCTGACCCCTGCCCTCACCAGAAGATTGTGCAGGGGAACTCCACGTCCTAGGTCTGAAAGAACCCTGAGCATGAGCTCTGCCCCTACCACATCTAGATCTGACCTTAGACTGTAAATCAGAAGAAGGATAAGCCCATCCTTTTGCAGGCCAATTTCTGCTAAACTTAGGGGGCTGCACTTGTAAAAATTCCTTAACTGTCTGCATGGACTTAGCTTTGTCTTCCATTTTCTTCAAAACTGCCTCCACAGGAGAACCAAAAAGAACTTCAGATTGAAGGGGAGCATCCAAAATTCGAGCTTTAACATGCTCTGACAAATTCTGATCCTTAAGCCAGGCGTGCCTACGAATAACTGAACCAGTGGGCAGCCACCCTGGAAGAAGCCTGAAGAGCATCAAAGCCACACTGCAAGGAATGCTTACCTACCTGATCAGAGGCGTGAACTAAATCCTGTAATTCCTTACACTCTATACCCTCAGCTAAAGCATCTACCTTAGATTTCAACTGACTTAACAGAAAATTCTGGTACTTCAGCATATGAAACTGGCAATTTAAAGCCCTCATAGCTAGTGTGGAGGAGGTATACACTTTTTTACCCCACCTATCCAAAGCTCTAAAATCTTTATCCAGAGGAACTGGATTCTTTACAACAGAAGCCCTGACACCCTTAGGTCCCTGGCTAATAGTTTCCGGGTCAGCTCTAGGACTTTTATACAAATATTTATGAGCCTCTGGAACTCTGTAATACCTGTCTGGCTTGACAGGGGCAGGAGGTAAAGAATCAGGATTAAGGGAAGCCTCAGAAAAAACATCCTGAACAACATCCAAAACAGGGGGAATGGCCAAGGGCCTATGCTGTGATAAAAACAAAAATTCCCTAAGCCTCTTACGAGAATCTGAGAAATCCTGACCTTCCCACTTAAAATGCTCCCTCATGGAATGCAGGGTTTCAGAAAAGGAAAAATCCTCTGGAGGAGAAGCAGAAGGACAGGAATCCTCTGCATCCGAATCAGAATAAGGAGGAAACTCCTGAATGTCCTCAGCTGAAGACTCAGAGTAATCCGAGGAATGCTCCAATCCCTCCACCTCTGTCTCCACCCTAGGCCTCTTATCTGGAGGGGGCATAGAACCTCTGATTAAAGTAATCAAATCCTCTGCCATTTTCAGCATATGCTTTTTAGGAACAGAACCTGCAGAACTAGGGCTGACGCCTGTGCCAGAAAGACCAGGCCTGGCTTTAGAAGGAGCTTTAGTGACAGAAGTAGAAGGCCTAACAACCTTATGTAAAGAAGGAACTACAGAAACTTGAGAGGCCCCCTCGGCCTGACCTAACTCCTGAAAGGCCACTTCCTGTAAAATTAAAGGCTCCCCCTGAGATTCAGCTGAAACCTCGGCTGGATCCACAGATTCCACCGTAGTTTCCAAAGAACCGGCGTCCGCAACGGACGACTCATCCTGCTTGGACTTAAACGATTTTTCTTTTCGCTTCTTAGCGGTAGCGGGCGTCGGAGGATCCGACGGCATGTTGTAGTTACACCGCTTACCGAAAACAAGCCTAGCACAATCCAACCTGCGTTTAATGGTGCGCTTATTAAATCTAGCGCAAAAGCGACACCCGACTACGTCGTGCTCAGGCCCCAAGCAAGGAATACAGAGAGAGTGGTAGTCCCTATGAGGTATCTGTTTCCCACAAGAAATACAATTATTAACTTTTTCTGACATCCGGATTTAACTGAGGCAAGAAAAGACAAAAATATTCCCCAACGGGGTACTTAGCCCAACCTGGTCTTCGGTCTGAAACTCAGAATACGAAAATTTCAGGACGCCGAACGGCACTTGCAAACGCTGCTTCTGCTTCGGACCATGCGGCAAGAAAGACTGAGGATATGGCGTCGGTCATGCGCTTTAGTACCACTGCGTACTGACGTCAGATCTGAGCGACCATGACCGACGCCAGCCTAACACTTTGGTATTCGGGCCGACCGAGGACAGCGGACTACCCACAGGTTATGACTGCAGCAATGTGAGACGAAGAACATCTAGTTGTATACAACTATCTACATTCTTTTTTTTTTAACAGCAACAACAGTGGGAAATCAAAAGGCCAACGGTTCCCACAAGAAAAGCATAGCAAAAACAAACTGCTGATCCAGAAGAAAAAGGATAGGATATACACCTTGACAATAACAGAAGGGGAGGAAAAGATCAGAAAAATCACTTATCTGAAGAAACACACCAATCTTACCAAGGAATCTTGGTAAAAAGCTCGAGACTCAGCAACCACGTCTCACAATGCTGGCGGCAAACAAAATCTGAGGGAGTTTCTAGTCTAGAGTGCCCTAAAACTGAAGGAGGAACAAGCTTGACTCTGTGTATTGAGTTTGGCATTGTCCAAATAATATATGCACAAAGTATGTGGACCCTGAGGAGGGAGTTTGTGTCCACCATTTGAACACTTTTTAAACCCCTGGCTGTCTGACATGTTTTACTCACAGACTATAACTACTATCCAAAATTTGCAAATAACCAGCACCCTGTAATCAACATATTACTAAACAACAAAATATAAACACCCACTGTATTAATATCTATAATACCCTACACTAATATACTAAAATCTATAATAGGAAAAAATACACACACTAATGTAACAAACTGTATAAACATCTACTACCTAGCAATGCAACAAACCTAACTGCCTATTCTAACAAATACACTAACTCTATCAGAAAATATTAGTAAAAAGCCCTTATAATTGGTGAGATGAATCCCTCGGTAGTGTGAGGAGTGTAAAAAAAGGAAATATCACACAAAAGACACTACTTATTGGACAGCCCTCATAAGATACGACCTAAGTCTTTAGGTGGCAAATGAGATCTGAGGTATTAAGATGGAGCAGAGGAAATTATGGGTAAGGGAGGAGTCATAGCCCTGGAACAGAGAAGCTTCAGAGTCGGTGCTAAGGTCAGATCCAATCGGATCTGACAATTTATGGGTGAATCAGATAAGTACTGGCAACACTGGATACATACTTCACTGACATGCAGTTTGGTGCAGCTCTAACTTTGGTATTGCCCCTAAAATTCACATTCAATTCTTGGGCAGGGAGGAAAATACAGTTTTCTGTTTCCCTCACCCACTTACTACAACTTTAAAATAGTATGAATTTTAAATGCTTTTCTGGCTCTAAAAGTTAAATGCTAAAATGGCCCATTGCCCAAAATGTAAGAAGCATACTGCTGACTAAAATATATCCTTACCCACTGAGTCTTTTGAAATGTGTCTAAACATAGTTCATTTCAGAGTTTGTGTGTAGTGGTATTCATGCCCATACTAAGTATGAAAAGCAACACAGTTATTTTCCTCTGTGAAAGCAGCTTCAGTGCAGTAGCAACTACATCACAATAAAGAAATAAAAACAAAACAGAATGTCCAGATAAGATCAGAAAACCTTACTTCTGAGAGGGGGCTGGCAGGCTTGGTAAGAATTCCTCCCACATACACAACATTCGGCAAAGTAGGTCTTGAAAACTCCAATGCAACATCAGTACATAGCATCCACAAACTTGACCCTTGAACTAATTCATACATAGACCGTTCTGGCTGCAGTCTGTATTTCTGCATTATCCTATCGTATTTTGGAAGGACCAAAAAGTTAACTCCAAACCTCGAAACAAGATACACAACTGTATTTATAAACCTCTCTAGGAAGTTCATTTGGTCTGTAAGTAGACTGTTAAATTCTGGAACATAGGCCAAAGGAGCAGGAGCACCTACTTCAGCTGGATACCAAAGTCCAGTAGAAAAGACAGCATATCTCACCCTCAAAAGATGAGCAACAACAAATCCACACATTTCATTGGGATCCACTAAGAATAAGTCAAACTCTTCCCTCTTGAGGCGGTCCATAAAGTCTTGGTTTCCTACCATAAGATCGCAGTTCCTGCTGTAGTGATCTAAAATGTCAAAGAGTTCTAATGCTGTCAACCTCCCAGAAAATATGTTCCTCACTTTGGACTGTAAAAAATCATCTGCAGTACTGCTGTTAAATATCCCCGGGTAATGCAGCAGTTGATAATGGTCAGAAGGTGGCACAACTCTGCCTGCAGATACTATAAATGTTGTTTGATGCCCCTGTTCATGCAGTGCTGAGGCCAAGGTCTTGAAAATATACAGATGGCTTTCAAACATAATTGGCGGCATAATGATAATTTTGGCATTTCTTGCTAGTTCAACACAGCACAACAGAAAAAACACCGAAGTGCAAGACTTCATGGCTAAAACAAAAACAAAAATTGAATGGTTAACGCTATCCCAAAACATCTGTATTTTATTAGTCTCTCTCAATTACAAGTAAAACATGTTAAGTTACGAAGCACTATTTCTGGTCTACTAATATTTTTACCATTTACCAACAAAGCAGAAAAGGAAACATTTAACCATGTAAGTGCAACTTTAAATACTGAAACCCCTAACAGTAAAATAAGACTGAATGCATCATATATAAAAGTTAAAATATAGCACATATAAATCTAAGTGTACAACACTATCATCAAGAAATGAAAAGCACCATGCCAAAGGTGCTGGGACAACTTGATATATAAAACTTTCCCAGGCAGCTGCTGATTTCTCTACCCATGATGCAGGACTTAACATTTGCTTCTCTACTTCTTTCTCACAGCAAAAGTTCTATGTCCACAGTAGGTGGCTGCAGATGGCTTTTAATGAATAAAAAAAATCAAGTTATTAGTAAGAAATGTCCAGTTATTATTTTATTTACTATTTTGTCTTGCATACTTTTAAGACCCTAGCACACTGCCAGTTACAGAACCGCTAGCTTCCAAGTGTGACTATGGGAAGTAAATTCTACCAACTGAAAGGCAAAGTAAGTGCTGGATTAGTCAGAGTACAGTGTAATGTTTGTCCAGTAGTGTAGCTAGGGGAAGGCAAAAGAGGCAACTGCCTTGGGCACAAAGTGTTAGGGCTGCAATCAGCCAATCCCAATCTTTCTTACGACTTTTAAAAAATGGTATGGCGTTTACAGTCAAACCTGAGGACTGTACTCTGTGTGTGGTCTAAACTGTAACATATGCTAGCTACACTGTAAAAAGCAGCTTGCTACAGTTTCAAAGTAAAAATAAACAAAAAAAATATTTTTCATTTTAACTAAAACCTGAGCACTGTAGCACTCTGAGCAGGTGAGGTATAAAATGTAGCAAAGATGCGTGTGCTACATTTGTATCAAGTAATTGGCTACAGTTTAAAAATATGACTTTTTTTTACCGAAAGCATAAGCAATGAAGTGCTCTGTGCAGGCAGGATATCGCTTACAATGTATAGATCGCACTATTACAGTGAAGTGCTTTTTTCTGATCTTCACTTAAAAGAGCTGAGGGAATTGGATGCTGATTCATAGTACCATCCCAGTGTGTTGGTTGAACCAACTACTCTTCTGTGTTTGTCAGCTGTTCAATTTGCCTTATACTTAAATTACCAAGTGCTGAAGATGAAAAGCATTAGAAAATTACCTCATCCTTCAGAAGTTGCACTAGTTTTACAAACAACCTCAAGAAATTTAAAGAAATATCTATTTTCAATAAAGAATGATCCCGTTTCAATTTTCTAAGAAAAAGCCTAAGTATACTGAGAGCTGGTCCCTTCAGCTCAATAGAGCAAATCAAGATTAAGAAAGCAATGGACCTCAGCATTAAGGTTTAGCTGAAGCTCCTTGCTATTGAAAAGGCAATAATGCCCCCCAGGGTAAGCATTACCTGGAAAAAAATGATTTGCACAAGTGTGACAAAGGGCATCCCCATCCAAGGAAGTCCGTCATTTCCTTGTAAAGTCACCTTTTCAGGTACAATTGTGTTTAGAAAATTATTTGTCCGTTAAACTGCTTTGTATTTGTTTTACTGTCAGGTTTACATATTTTTTTTTACATTTTTGAAAGAAAACAGCTTCTCTGCCTAATGTTTTAAAGTTAGTGTAGGATATGGAATTGTTGCTAAGGAAGTAGTTTACATTCAATGCATAAATATTTAATAATGACTACATGCAAACACACACTTACACACACAAACTTGTTCAGCCTCTACAGCCACTTTATTACCAGTGTACATTTCAGATGTTTTACTCTGATCAAGTGAATGAAGAAATATATAAAAATTATTAGCAATAGCAATATATTTAAGTTTTTTACATGTAGTCTAAGCCATTTCAATTTGTGGATTCACGAATGAGCAAACACACACATATACACACACACGCGTGCGTGCGCACACGCACGCACACACTAGGGGGACTAGTGTGATACAGGCTTCCATGGAGTCCTGAAGGCGAAGAATTAGTCTTGCCTGGTAGATTCTGGTGGGATAAGACATTGTGGGCTTGCTGGTGAAGCAATGTATCTCTTGTCTTTGGGAGCCTTGCAGTCTGACATTTTGTGTCTAGAAGTGCTCAAATAAACTCTGGTGACTGAACTGGTTATGATTTAAATTTTATTAGATTTACTGTAACCCCCAGGTCTGTACACAATTGAAGCAGGGAGTCTTTGGCTTAAATAAGTAGATTCACGGTAAGGGTGATGATGAGCCAGTCATCCAAATAAGCGAATACCTGGAAACCCTGCAATTGTAGATGAGCAACCACTATTGCCATCCATTTGGTAAACACTGGGGTGGGGGGAGGGGGCTATGTTGACATCAAAGGCAGAGCTCTGAAATGGAAATGACAGTCTCCCAGATGGAAGGCAAGGTACTTCCTGGAGCATTCATTTTTATGTGGTAGCATGCATACTGAAGATCTATTGAGGACATATACTCATTCTTCCTCAGTAAGGGAAGAATGTACTGAACCGTGACCATCTGGAATTTCTTTTGCTTCACAAACCTGTTGAAGCGGCTTAGGCTCAAGAGTGGTCTTAAGTCCCCAATTTTCTGTGGCACTAAACAAAATCTTGAGTAAGTTCCAGATATGCTTTGGTCTGGAGGGACCTCTTGGATGACTCGATTTCTTAACAGCTTCATTATTTTTGAAGCAACTTCTTGCTTTTGTGAGGGTAGAACATCAGGAATTCTTTTCAGGCATAGAGGAACGGTATGGAAGGGAATGAAACAGCATCTAGTAATGATCCTTTGCACCCATTCATTTTGAGAAATGGACGTCCAGGTTGTTGCATGCAGGGAAAAGTGCCCCTGACTGTCTCCAGAGTGCGACAGTCAGGGTACTGTTCAGGAAGCTGGAAAGGCTTCTCACAGAAAGGATGTCTGAAGCCCTGGCTTTGCAGGCCACCTTTGCCTCCTGGGTGACTTCCATTAGAAGAGTTTTCTCCTCTGACTTGAGGAGCTCTTTCTCCAGAAGAATCAGATACAAAACCCTGGGATTTACTAAACCAAATTATCTTTCCTCCCTTTTGGTTTCTGCAGAAGGGGTACAGAATTTAATCCCTATGGTAACTAGGGCTTTACCATCTGTATCGCTTCTTGATATAGTCTTCTTAACTTTGAAACTAAAAGGTGTTGATCCATCATAGGGGGCACTGAAGAAGGACATCTTGAAATGTTCTGCAAAGTCACATAACCACATCCAGGCATACCTTCTTATGGAAATACCTGTGTCGGCTGCTCTAGATGCACCCTCTGTGTTATTAAAGATCACTGGATAAGGACTGTAAGGTAGCCAACTTTGAATCAACAGATTTTCTTTGATTTGCTGACAAGAAACCCGGGAATGACTTGGCAATTTCCTTGATCAAATCCTTCTGGAAACACATAATGTGAGCCAAGTAATCAAGCACTCTCAAGAAAAAAAGTAGACTGGACAAAAACACGCTTCCCATGTCTGTTCAGCATATGCAGTTCTCTGTTTGGTGCAGAGACAGAGGAGCTTTCTTCTGTAAGTTCCTTCTTAGTGGTTGTCACCACTACCATGGAATCTAACAAGGGCCCCTTCCTCTGATAGGGACAATCTTTGGAAGCAACCAGAAATATGTTGGGTTTCTTGGGAACAGGCTCAGCTGTGTCCAGCTCCTTCCATGACTGGAAAGAGATCAGGTCTACATCTCAAAAGCCGGGGGGAACTACCCAAGAAGTAGATTGGTCAACTGACTCTTCTAGAGAAGACATTTTATGAAGATCAAACTCTTTCTGTCTGAGAAGTTCAAAAATCTCTCAGAAAAATGCATCGTCCAGGCGGTATCTGGGAGAAACTTCTCTCTCAACAAATTCAGTGTAGGTGGTAGGAGATTCCTCAGGAGAATCCAAGTGCCTCCGTTTGCACTTGTGCTTCCTCTGTACCACTTCTGCATGTTGCTCAAGAGAGGACTTGGAAGCTGACACAGTCTCCCTCAGGAGAACTGACTCAAGGCTTCTGGAAACAGGCTGTCCCTTAAAGACAAGAAAGAACAGTAGGCTGTGGACCCTGGGAAGTCTTACAGGGGAGAGCTGGATCCAATTCCAGGGAGATAGATTAAGAGAGTACTCTCTCAAAAGCCTTGATTGTCAAGCCGGACACATACCCAGGAAGCCTTGCTGTAGGAGCTGTAACTCCTGAAGGTGGCTCAACCCTAGATACCATTCATTACTGACGGGTGTCGGTTCCGTCTTCGCTCCAGCCAAAAAACTCTCAAACTAAGCTTACCCATAGTGCCCCTCTCTCTATCACCTCAGATCACTTTTGCCCGTAAGAAAGAAAATGAGGGCTTTATCTGACCAGATTCCCTATCAAGGAACTTGGACCAAATCCGAACCTCCAGGAGTCTTTCGGAGGGGGAAGGAGGGTGGGATGTAATGAATGAATGAAGATCAACAACACAGATGGAACGTTATGGTAAGAACATAACTTCCTTATCAGACATTGTTAATCTTCACTCATTCAATACTGATGGGACAGAGTCCGTAGCTACTTTATCTCCTGGGAGGCCCTATGGAAGGATATTCCTGAGCACCACTGAACCAAAGGATGCTCTCCCCCTGGAAACCAAATCCAATTTGTAATGAGTGATAAAGGTATGAGGAGCAGCCCATGTTGCTGCTGCATAAATGTCATCCATGAAAACCCTTGAATGGAAGGCAAAAAGAAGTTATGTACCTACCATAACGTTCCATGTTAGTTGTCTTCATCTCGCCTTCCTTCTTACTGTTTGGGTTCGGAGCCGATCCTCGGCTCTGACTCGGCCATCTTCTATAGCTCGAGAGCTGTTTACTGGCTCCAGGCTACCCCTTATCCCAGCATGCCCAGCGTCAGCTACCCAGATCTCGTTTGTGATAGCGCACACTAGACATAAGTAGAGTAACCAGTTCCTAAAAACTGGTTGTCTAATACACCTAAACAAGGAAAGAGTTATAAATTACCTGGCATGGGAAGTAGTAAAAGATGCTCAGCCAGTGAAAACAAAAGGGAACTCCTCACAATCCCCTAGAAAGGGGGGAAGGAGGGAGGGAAGCAAGAAGGAAGGCGAGATGAAGACAACTAACATGGAACGTTATGGTAGGTACATAACTTCTTTATGTTAAGTTGTCAATCTCGCCTTCGTTCTTGCTGTTTGGGACAGCGTCCCTAGCACCTAAAATCCTGGGTGGTTCATTGGAAATAACTCTTCGGAACAGTAGAACCAAAGGAAGCTCTGCTCTGGGAGACCATATCTACCTTGTAATGAGATAAATGTGTGGGGGTTTGCCCAAGTGGCAGCTGCACAAATTGAGTCTATGGGCAACCTAGACTGAAAAGCTACAGAGGGGGCTAATGCTCTAGTGGAATGGCCTTTTGGTTTAGCTGGAAGCTCTTTATTTCATAACTGATAAATAAAGGCAATAGTATCAGATAACCATCTGGATAAGGTCACTTTAGAAACTGGAAGGCCTTGTTTGTTGAAAGCATAAGAAAGAAATAAATGGTCTGACTTTCTTAGTTCCTTAGTTATATGGAGGTAAAAATGCAATTGTCTGTTTACATCGAACTGGTGGAGCTTGTATTCTGCCTTGTTGCTGTGATTAGGAAAGAAAATTGGGAGATCTATGGATTGATTTAAATTGTTCTCTGAGCAGACTTTAGGAATAAAGGATGGATTGGTCCTCAGAGAAACTCTGTCCTTGTGAAACACCAGGTAAGGAGGATGAACACATACTGCTTGAAGTTCTGAGACACGTCTAGCTGAAGTGATAGCAAACAGAAAAAGTGTCTTCCAAGAAAGAAATTTTAAAGAGCATGATGCTGCCGGTTCAAAGGGGAGGCTAAAACTAAATGGAGATCCCAAGGAGGGGGAGGATCTCTAACTGGGGGTCTAAGAAGAGATGTTCCTTTCATAAAGGCCTGGCAGAGCTTATGAGACATTATGCTAGAATTAAACATACCGATATGAAAATTTGAAATGGCAGCTAGTTGTACTCTAATGGTAGCGGAAGCCGCACCAGACTGAAAAAGCTGTGCTCGAAATTCAAGATTTTCATGGACTGGGGCTGAGAAAGGATCCAAATTTCTAGATTCTGCCCAGTAAGAAAACCGTTTCCGTTTACTAGCATACGTTTTCCTCGTAGCAGACTTATGTGAGGAAACTTTTAGTTATGTACTTACCATAACTTTAGATGTATGGGATCCATCTCGCCTACATTCTCTACAGATGGGTTCGGAGCCGATCCTCGGCTCCGACTCGGCACGCTATACAATAGAACGAAGTCTCTTATTGGCTGAGTTACCTCATATCCCAGGATGCACCACTACTGCTTCCCCAGATCTTGTTTGTCCGCACACATGCACACACACATAGACTGTTGTTATAACATTGCCCGGTGTTTCAAGAGAGGAAACAGCTGAATACGGACCGTCTGGTCTCTTCTGGCCTCCAAGGCAGGGGGAAGGAGGGTGGGTTATTAGGAATGTAGGTGAGATGGATCCCATACATCTAAAGTTATGGTAAGTACATAACTAAAAGATGTAATGTGATCCTATCTCGCCTACATTCTCTACAGATGGGACAGCGTCCCTAGCACCTAATTCCTGGGTGGCTCACTGGAAAACGGTCCGGAGAACCATGGAACCGAAGGAAGCTCGACCCCTAGATGCCACATCCAATTTGTAGTGAGAAATAAAGGTGTGTAGAGAAGACCACGTAGCAGCTGCACAGATGTCATTAATAGAGAGCTTGGAATGAAAGGCTGCCGAAGTGGCCATAGCCCTGGAAGAATGATCTTTCACTGGAACTGCAAGCTCCTTATTTGAAATGCGATAAATATGACTGATACAGTCTCTGATCCACTTGACAATAGTGAGTTTCATGACAGCTTTGCCCAATTTACTGACCGAAAAGGACACGAACAGTTGATCTGATTTTCGTGCTTGGTGTGTCCTATCCAAATAGAAACGTAATTGTCTGTGCACATCTAAGCTGTGAAAGGTATACTCAGCTCTGTTTGAATACTTAGGGAAAAAGACCAGTAATTCCAGTGATTGTTGCAAACAAAAGTTAGAACAAACCTTAGGTATAAAGGATGGGTTTGGTCTAAGAGATACTCTATCTTTGTGAAATACCAGGTATGGTGGTTTGACACATAAGGCTTGAAGTTCTGAAACTCGCCTGGCTGATGTAATAGCAACTAGAAGGGCAGTTTTCCACAAAAGAAATTTTAAGTCACAGGTTGCTGCCGGCTCAAAGGGAGGTGCAGTTAATGCACCTAGCACTACGTTAAGGTCCCACGGTGGTGCGGGATGAGATATAGGGGGCCGTAGAAGCCAAGCTCCCTTAATAAAAGCTTTGCACAACTTGTTGCTCATTAAAGGTGGTTCTACGTTCTCGTGAAAATTGGAAATAGCTGCCAATTGAACTTTGATGGTAGACACTGAACAATCCTGGTTGAACAGGGAAGTTAAAAACTTCAGAACCTCTGACACCGAGGCTGTCATAGGATCTAATCCTCGGAGTTGGGCCCAAATAGCAAACCTCTTCCATTTACTGCTATACATCTTTTTAGTAGAAGTCTTGTGGGCCGAGGACAAAATATGCATGACTTCAGGGTCGAAAGAATGGCTCCTAACTATGGTCGGAAGAGGAGTAGCCAAGCTGCTAGCTTCAATGACTGGAGGGACTGATGGAGCTGTCCTGACTGATGTGTCAAGAGGTCCGGAACTTGGTCCAGGAACCAAGGACCCTCCAATGCATACTTGTGAAGAAAGGGGAACCAGACTTGACGAGGCCAGTATGGGGCGATTAGAATCATTTTGCTTTCCAAGCGAATCGCCTTCTGAATCACCTTGGGGAGAAGGGGAACCGGTGGAAAGGCGTATAGCAGACCGGGGGGCCAAGCTTGGACCAGAGCATCCTTGGGGATCTCCCCCGGAACTGGAGTGAGATAGAAGAACTGCTGGCATTTTGCGTTGAGGGGAGTTGCGAACAGATCGCAACATGGAACTCCCCATCTCGTGAAAATCTGTGTTACCACTCTGTCGTTCAAGGACCATTCGTGAGGGGAGAGAATAGTCCTGCTCAGTCTGTCGGCTATCACACTGCATGTCCCCGGAATGTGTGTCGCCACTAGAAAACGTTTGGTAGCAATCGCCCAATTCCATACCTTCATGGCCTCTCTGCAAAGGGGGTAAGACCTGGTCCCTCCTTGCTTGTTCAGTACCAGACTACCGACATGTTGTCGGACTGAATGGCAATCGTCCCCTGGGGGAGGTGGTCGTGCAGTGCTTGCAATGTTAAAAGCACCGCCCTCATTTCCAGGATTTTGATGTGGAGAAGATTCTCGTCGGAGAGCCACGTGCCTTGGACCGACCTGTCCAGATAATGTCCCCCCACCCTGTCTGGGAGGTGTCCGTAGTCAACGTGGCCGAGGGGGATGGGGGAACGAAGGGTCGCCCCTGATCCAGGTTGGAGGAAAGAAGCCACCAACGAAGATCCTGTTTGCACGTCTCTGTGATCAATATGTGGTAATTGAGGGGGAGGTCCTGATAAGACCACTGGACTGAGAGGAGCCACTGGAGTATCCTCATATGCAACCTTGCCAAGGGGACGAGAAGAATGGTGGCTGACATGGAACCTAACAGCTGCAGGACCATTCTCGCTGGAGTGCGGCGTCTGAGAAGTAATGCCCGAACCTGAGACTGCAATGTTGCTATCCTTTCCGCAGGAAGATAGACTCGCATCTGCCTTGAGTCTATTTCTGCACCAATAAACAGAATACGCTGTGATGGCAGCAATACGGATTTTGTCCAATTGAAGGTGATTCCTAAGGAGTTGCCTAGGGAGATAGTGGCTGCTAGAGTTTTTAAGAGTAGATGCCTTGAGGTGGCAGTTAGGAGCCAGTCATCTAGGTATGGAAACACTTGGAATCCTAGACTTCTCAGGTGAGCAGTCACCACTGCCAAACATTTGGTGAACACCCTGGGGGCTGGGGTGAGACCAAAGGGCAGTGCACAGAACTGGAAATGATTGTCTCCTAGGCTGAAGCGCAAATGTCTCCTTGACGCCTGATCTATCAGAATGTGATAATAGGCGTCTTTGAGATCTATGGAGCACATCCAAACACCCTTCTCCAAAAGCGGGAGAATGGTTTGCAAGGTGACCATCCGGAATTTGGACTTTTTCACTGATCGGTTTAACCTGCTGAGATCCAAAATGGGCCTCAAGTCCCCGGTCTTTTTTGGTACCAAAAAGAATCTTGAGTAAGTCCCTGATCCGGCCTGATCTGCGGGGACAGGTTGGATGACTCCTTTTTGAAGCAGCTTTGAAATTTCGATGGCTGCCAGATCCCGTTGACTGGGTGGCGGGTCCGGGATTCTTTGGGATGGTGGGGGGGTGAGAGAAGGGAATGGTGTAACCTCCGGCGATGATTCGGAGCACCCATTGGTCCTGAGTGATACTTTCCCAGGCCTTTAGGTGCCTCGAAAAATGACCCCCAACTGGCTCCGGAGCTGCACAGTCGAGCACTCCTTCAGGGATGCTGGAAGGAGGAGGAGCCACGAAAGCACTCGCGGTCTCCAGTGTTGCGGGGGCCTCCGCCGCCTCTGGGACGGCGTCTCCCTGAAAAATTTCCCCTTCCTCTGCCTCTAGAAGGGGAATCGCTCTGCTGTGATGAGTAAGGCTTTTGAGACTTACGGAACCACATTTTCCCTCTTCTTCGAGCCTTGTGATAAGGTCTGAAGGGAGTGGAAAACCGGGCCCCTACGGCAGTTAAAGTCTTACCCTCCTGTTCGCAGCGAGTCAAAGTGTCCTTTACCTTGGGTCCAAACAGGGAAGACCCATCGAAGGGGGCGTCGGCAAAGGAAGACTTAAAGGCCTCCGCAAAGTGACACAGGCGTAGCTAGGCTTGTCTTCGTTGAGCAACACCTGTGCCCGCCGCTCTGCTCGCTCCTTCGGTTGCATACGAAATGAGCCTCATGGACGAGTTGGATAGGGAGGACAGGGTAGCCAACTGGGAGTTAATCGTCTGGGCTAACTGCTCAGGTAAGTTACCGGAGAGGGTATCCGAAAGCTCCTTGACCAGATCCCTCTGCAGTCTCGTAAAATGCGTCAAGTAATTCAGAGACCTTAATGTAAAGGTTGCTGAAGCAAGGGTGCGCTTCCCGTACCGATCCATGCTCCTAGACTCCTTATTATGAGGATGGACGGACGTTGAAGCCTCTGCCACATCTTGTTGGGTGGCAGATGCCACCACCAAGGCATCTACAGCCACACCTTTGGAAAGAAAGTCCTTATCAGGGGGTGCCAAAAGGAATTTACTGGGGCGAGCTGGCACCGGTTCAACAGAGTCCGGGTGTTCCCACGCCCTTCGAGAGATCAAATCCAGGAGCTCATCGAAGGGCGGAGAAACCCAGGAGGCGGAGGGCTGAGCCCCGAAGGCCTTGAGGAACACCGACTCCTCAGCAGAAGGGGGTTTGGACTGCCAGTCGCCTCGTTGCTTAAGGATTTCCAAGATGTCCGCAAAGGATACATCATCCGAGGACGACTTGGGGGACCCTTCCGCATCATTGAGGTCGGTATCCGAGGTGCAGACTCATCAGGGGAGTCGACGTGCTTCCTCTTGCACTGTCTCTTCCTCGGGGGTTCCTCCGAAGACGTTTCAGAGGGACCTCCAGGAAGAAGGGAACCCCCGATGGGGGTAACCTCAGGCCCAAGGGCTCTGCTGTCGTGAGACAGGGGGATTGCAAAGGAACCAGTCTCCGTGCCAAAGGAAGGTGGTGTTGAGATGGTAGAAGTGGCCAGAGAGGATTTGGCCAAGGCACTCCTCATGGCCTTGAAGGCGGGACCCCCAGAGTCCTGGGAAGGTTCAACCCCCAAGGCCACAACAGCAGTCGGAACTCCCGCCGCCGACGCACTGAGAGGGAGGCTCGGAACCGAAAGGATCGGTCCCGAAGCGTCCCCCCCGGGGCCGACAGAGGAGGTCCGCGTACCGAACACCGACCTGAAGGGCGGGGTTGGAGTTAGGGTCGGAACCGACCCGACACCCTCCACCGGCTCCACCAACCGACTCCAACGGCGCCGAAGCTGTTGGAGGAGGAACCGAGATGGCAGGGTGGGAAACCGGCTCCGGAGCCGACTGGGCTGGAGCCGAGACCAACTTTTGAAAGACCGGAGACTGAAAAAGCCTTTGAAGCACCCTGTCTACATCCGAATCAGACATCCTCGACGACCGAGAAGAGACCGACCGGGTCCGAGTCGACTTCTCCGCCGGCTCCGAAAGACTGGGGGACCGGCTCCGTATGGTTTCGAGAAGTATCGGCGCCGAAGGAGATTCCATTACCACTGCAATTTCCCTCGGAGCCGATGTGGACTTCGGCACCGAAGGGGAAGAGTCTGAGCGGGCAACCTTCATCGGCTCCGAAGGCAGTGGAGCCGATGGAGATGACTCGCCTCTCGACGCCCGAGCTCTCGGCTCTGAAGGCAGAGGAGTCGAGGCTGGAGACATCGAAGCAGACTGTTCTGCCCTCGGCTCCGAAGTCCGTGGAGCCGACGGAGAAGCCTGCCTTGACTTTTTTGCTGCCGGATCCGACGGGCTGGTCGGAGCCGAAGATTTTTTCTTCCTCGACGGGGAAGAAGAAGAAGATAGGTCTTCCTCAAAGGAAGGGGTAATAAGCCCTTTCAAAATCAACTTATTTTTCCTCTCTTGGAGCACGCGAGAGGAAAAAGCATGGCAAACGCTACAGGATTCCTGGAGGTGCTTCGGCCCCAAACAGTATACACATAAAAAATGGTCGTCCGTAATGGACATTTTATAACTGCATTTTGAACATTTTTTAAATCCTGATGGCCTATGTTCCTTCGACATGGCTATCTACTTCAACTGAACTTTAAAGAGAAAAAAACTAAACACGTAGGCTAGGGCAAGGTCCCTCTAACTTAATCGGGATCACTTGCCACCAAAAAATAATACAATTTTACCTCAAAATTTTGAACTACACAGTCACACAATAAGTAGCTGTTAAACAGCTCTAAGTAAGGCGCGTGGGCTAGGGCAAGGCCCCTCTAACTTAAACGGGATCCTTTACCTTCGAAAAAAATACAATTTTACCACAAAATTTTTAACATACACAATCACACAACAATAAGTAGCTGTTAAAACAGCTTTTGGGTAAGTTTTAGCAAAATTTCTGACAGAAAATAATCACTAAGAGGCACTTAGCTCAGCCAAGTCCGAGACCACGTCTATGCTGTAGAAGTGGCAAACGAGATCTGGGGAAGCAGTAGTGGTGCATCCTGGGATATGAGGTAACTCAGCCAATAAGAGACTTCGTTCTATTGTATAGCGTGCCGAATCGGAGCCGAGGATCGGCTCCGAACCCATCTGTAGAGAATGTAGGCGAGATAGGATCACATTACATCAATAATATCACAGACTGCTGGGGAGATATTGGAAAGCCTGGCTAAGGGTGGAAGTGGAGTAACCAAGCTGTGAGCTGGAGAGTTTGAAGGGATTGGTGCAACCCGCCTGATTGGTGAATCAGAAGATCTGGAACTGGGTCCAAAATCCACAGATGATCCAGAAGGTGGGGGTGTAGGAACGGGAACCATATTTGTCGAGGCCAATATGGGGCAATGAGGATCATTTTGCAACCCAACAATTTTGCATTCTGTACGAGTCTTGGAATTAGGGGAAAAGGGGGAAAAGCGTAAAGGAGTCCCTGAGGCCAATCGTGGACTACAGCATCTCTGGGTATATGACCTGGAAGAGGAAGTAGGGAGAAGTAGCTGCTGCATTTGTTGTTGAGAGGAGTGGCAAAGAGGTCGCAGCAAGGCTGTCCCCATTTGCGGAAGATAAGATCTTCCTGATTCAGAGACCACTCGTGAGGCATGAGGATAGCTCTGCTGAGCCTGTCCGCTATAAAGTTGGATTTCCCAGGGATGTGCAATGTTATCAGAAAACATTGGGAAGAAATCGCCCATTGCCACAGTCTGAGTGCTTCTCGACACAAGGGGTAAGACCTGGTCCCACCCTGTTTGTTGATGTACCACACTATGACATGTTGTCCGTTTGGATTGCAATGGTCCCGGAAGGAAGAAAGTCTTGAAGGGCTTGCAATACTAGGAGAACCGCTCTCATTTCTAGGACATTGATATGCAGATGGTACTCGTGAGGTTGCCAAGTGCCTTGAACCGTCCTGCCTAGATAATGCCCCCCCCCACCCTATCAAGGAGGCTTCCGTGGTCACTGTGGCTACTGGAGGGGATTGTATGAAAGGTCTGCCCTGAATTACTAGTGGGGAGACCATCCACCAAGAAAGGTGCCTTTTGCATGTTTCTGTGATCAGGATCATTATCATGTGAGACACGGGTAGTTCCTGGAATGACCACTGCGTGAAAAGAAGCCACTGAAGGATTCTTATGTGGAAACGCGCTAATGGGACAAGAAGAATGGCAGCTGCCATGGAGCCTAGAGCTTGGAGGACATTTCTGACTTGAACCCTTTTGCTCTGCATTAGAATTAACACTTGTTGACGAATAGTGGAAACTCTTTCCTGTGGTAATCTTGCAAACATTTCTTTTGTGTTTAATTCTGCTCCTATGTATGTGATAGACTGACAGGGCAACAAGGCAGATTTTTCGAAATTTACTGTAATGCCTAGTTGAGTGCATGATATGATTGTATAATCCCGTGCCTCTAAGAGTTGACGTCTGGTGGTAGCAGTCAGGAGCCAGTCGTCTAGATAGGGAAACACCTGGAATCCTTGACGCCTCAGGTGAGCCGTGACTACTGCCATACACTTGGTGAACACCCTGGGGGCTGAGGTGAGACCAAAGGGCAGAGCTCTGAACTGGTAATGACTGGCCCCTACCCAGAAGTAAAGAAATCTCCTGGAGCGTCTGTCCATCTTGATATGGTAGTATGCTTCCTGAAGATCTATCGAGCAAATCCAATTGTCCTGACCCAGAAAAGGGAAAATGGACTGCAGTGTCACCATCCGGAACTTTTCTTTTTGTACAGATTTGTTCAATCTGCTGAGATCCAGTATTGGTCTCCAGTCCCCTGTCTTTTTTGGTACTAAAAAAATCTTGAGTAAGTTCCAGATCCTAGTTGGTCTGCGGGGACTTCTTGAATGGCTCTTTTTTCTAGCAGCCTTTAAACTTCTGTGACTGCTTGATCCCTTAGATTGGGTGGGACATCTGGGATGGGCTTTTTTGATTCTATGGAGGATTGATGGAAAGGAATTTTGTAACCTCCAGATATGATGGATAGTACCTATCTGTCTCTTGTTATATTTTGCCAGGCTTTTGGGTACAGCAAAAGTCTTCTCCCGACTGCCTCCAGAGGTGAGCAGTCGTGCAACCCTTCAGGGATGCTGGAAGGGTTTGGCAGAGAAGGTTTCTCTGTCACCCTGGTTTTGCAGTCCGCCTCTGCCACGAGGGCAGTGTCTGTTATTGTTGTTTCCTCCTCTGCCCCTGGGGGAAAAATCACCACGTGTGTCAGGCAAGGGTCCTTGGGATTTTCGGAACCACATCTTTCCGCTCTTCTGACCCTTGGGATAAGGTCTGGAAAGAGTGGAAAAACGGACTCCCACGGCAGAGAGAGTCTTGCCTTCCTGCTCACACCTGGTCAACGTGTCTTTCACCTGAGGCCCAAAGAGAAAGGAGCCATCAAAGGGAGTATTGGTGAAGGACGCTCGAAAGGGTTCCGCAAACTGACACAGCCGCATCCAAGCATGTCTTCTGAGAGCCATACCTGTCCCTGTGGCTTTGCTCGTTCCATCGGCTGCATAGGAAATCAGCCTCATGGAGGAGTTGACTACGGAATTAAGAGTCGCAAGCTGAGAAGCTACTATGGCTGGTGCTCCCTAAGCTGTAGGATCTTGAAGGGTATCTCCAAGCTCTTTCAGGAGATCCCTTTGAAGACATGTAAAATGGCATAGATAATTCAGGGACCTCACTGAAAAGGTCGCTGAAGCAAACATTCGCTTTCCATATCTGTCCATCGTCCAAGACTCTGTTCGGAGGATGAACAGATGAAGAGGCTTCTTCTAACTCATTCTTGGTGGATGCTGCTACCACCATGGCATCAAAGGGCACACCTTTGGAGAGGAATTGCTTGTCCTGAGGGGCTGTAATAAATTTGTTTGGTCTCCTCGGAGTAGGTTCCACAGAATCTGGAGCTGACCAAGCCTTTCGAGCCACTACAGACATGAGTGGATCGAAAGGAAGAGATACCCAGGAGGTGGAAGGTCGGGAACCGAATGCGTCCCAGGTATAAAGACTCATCCTCGGTAGAGGATAGGGAAGTCCAGTCCCTCCTCTGTCTAAGCATTTCAAGGATGTCCGAAAAGGAAACATCTTCAGAGGGAGACCTTGAGGACCCTTCTGATTCATCCATGTCTGTATCTGAAGTGACAGACTCAGGGGAGTCTATGTGCTTCCTCTTGCACGTCTTCTTCCGGGGAGGCTCCTCCGAGTGATCAGGGGAGGCTTCGGAAGAAGAGGGATCAACCCAATGGAGTGTCCTGGGGCATAGGTTCCCTACGCTTGGGGTCTGGAGGAGGAGTAGAGGTTGGAACAGATACCACGGGGGGAGGAGCCGATGGAGCTGGCAGTAGAGCTGTTTCGGGGGACAGCACACTCCGCATGACCTCGGAGGTATCCTGACCTCTAGGCAGAGAATACTCCGGCTCCGAAGAAACAGGAGTCTTTCTCCGCGTCGAGGGTGACGGCTCCGAGGCCAATGTTGGATCCGAATTCACCTGTGCCGAAGCTCCGAGGGGGAGTGGGGTCGGACAAGGGTCTGATGCCACTCCCCCCCTCGGATCCGACAAGAGAGCCTCGGCACCAAGATCCCTTGATAGAAGGTATAATTGAGGTAATCGGAGCCGACGTTGGAACCGAAGGAGACATGATGATCGGCGCCGATGGTTCTACTACCTGCGGATCCATGGTCTCCTGCTCTGGGCTAAATGTAGTCAGAGGAGGAATAGAAACAGAGGCTGTTGGAGCCGATACCTGTTGAGGTGGGCTGAACAGAATTTTTGCCAGTGCCTGTGACTTAAGCAACCTACTTACTACTCTCTCCACATCAAGATCCGATAATCTAGAGGATCGAGAGGAGTGGGAAGAATGACGGCTACGTTCACTCTGTAACAAACGTGACTGAGGTGCCAAGTGGATGGAATCCAAGGACGGAGACCTCAGTCTGTTATGACTCTGAGACGGCTCTGAAATAGCAGATGGAGCCGACGGAGGAGTTGTCTTGTCAGTACCAGCCAGCACCGACATACTTGGTTGGTCAAGTAAAGGAGTCGGCTCCGAAGGTGGAGCCGACGGCTTGACAGACTTAGGGGATTTCACTGGCTGAGTACTTTTAGCCGGAGAATCCTGAAGCTTCAATAATCCCAGAAGGATTAATTTGCTTTTGCGCTCCTGCAGGACCCTTGGACTAAAAGCGTGACATATAGAATAGGAGTCCTGCAGGTGAACAGCACCCAAACAATAAACACAACTAGTGTGCCCATCTGTCAGAGACATTTTCTGACAGCATGTGTCACACTTTTTGAAGCCAGATACCTTGGTATCTTTAGACATTATAGTAACAACAATCACAACAACAATGATAAAAAGCTACACTACAAAAAAACAAATAGACTTTTTTTTTTTTTTTTTGTTTTTATCATTAAGAAACAGAAGGAAAGCCTCTAATTTAAACGGCTATCCTGGGGGGGGGGGAACTCTCTAATTTAAACAAGTTCAAGAGAACAGAAGGCCTGCGAGTTATGGAGCGACGGCCAACAAAGCTAAAATCCACAAAAAAGCGATAAGGGATAAAGGAAAATTATCTAGACAAAAAATAGACAAAAACTTGACAAACCTTCAGGAATAAACAACAATATATTAATAGAAAAAACTATACTAAGCCTGAGCCAGTAAGGAAGCAACCTCAAAGCTGAAACGGCAAACGACATCTGGGTAGCTGACGCTGAGCATGCTGGGATAAGGGGTAGCCTCGAGTCAGTAAACAGCTCTCGAGCTATAGAAGATGATCAGCAAGAACGAAGGCGAGATGGACAACTTAACATCAGATGTTCTGACTGATCTGGTTGTATGCGTTTTGACCTTAGTTGGTAGAGGAACTTTGTTTTGTTGATAGGTAAAGCAAATTCAATCTCTCAACCATTTTGATAAAGTTACTTTAGAAATAGGTTTTCCCAGTTTAGGTCCTGAGAAGGATATGAATAATTGGTCAGATTTTCGTAGTGATTTAGTCCTGTCCAAGTAGATTCGTAATTGTCTATGGACATCAAGCAAATGCAGGCAATAGTCTCCTTTATTAGAAAAACTGGGAAAGAAGACTGGCAGTCAATTGTTTGATTAACAATCAAATCCAAAATAACTTTGGGTAAGAAGGAGGGATTAGTCCGGAGTGATACTCTGTCTTTATGGAAAACCATGTAGGGATATTTTATGCACAGGGCTTGTAGTTCAGATATTCGCTTTGCTGAGGTAATAGCTACCAAGAAAAGAGATTTCCAGGATATAAATTGTATATCGCAAGTGGCAGCAGTCTTGAAAGGAGGACAAGTCAAGGATTGTAGAACTAGTGTCAAATTCCAAGGTTCGATTGGCTTTTTGAAGGGTGGTCTAATGTGTGTGACACCTTTCAAAAAGGTTTTACAGAGATGGTGAGAAATCAAGGACAAGTTCTGAAAGCCACTGTGGAAGTTTGAAATAGCCGCCAGGTGTACTCAAATAGTGGAGGCTGCTGCTCCCGAATGGAGGAGATTTGATAACTAATCTAGTACAGAACTAACTGAAGCCAAGAAGGGGTCACGTTCTTTCTCTTGAGACCAAATTATGAATCTTTTCCACTTACTGAGATAAAGTTTCCTGGTGGATGGTTTGTGGGAAGCCAGAAGAATGTTACGTACAGGGGAGGATAGATTATTCTACCTGGCAATTACTGAAAGTGGAGGAACCAAGCTGTTAGCTTGAGAGTTGATATGTTTGAATGTATCAACCCTTGCGGGTGTGACAGTAATTCTGGAGTTGGATCCAGAATCCACGGTTGGTGTACTAGGTGAGGCCAAAGGAAGGGAAGCCAAACTTGTTGAGGCCAATAGGGTGCAATGAGGATTACTCTGTTTCTCAACTGAAGAGCTTTCTTTACAAATTGCGAGATCAGGGGAAGAGGAGGGAAAGTATAAAGAAGTACCATGGGCTAATCGTGTACTAGAGCTTCTCTCGGGGACCCCCGACGGGGATTTAGGGCATTGTAGCTGCTGCATTTGTGGTTTGTGGGGGATTCGAATAGATCGCAGCAAGGCTGGCCCCGGCGACTGAAGATCTTTGCTGCTATGACAGGATTGAGGGACCACTCATGAGTCAGGAGAATGCATCTGCTCAGCTTGTCTGCAATTACTCTGGAATCCCCGGGAGTGTGAGCTGCTATCAGAAAGTGGTTGGAAGATATCGCCCATTGCCAAATTCTCATGGTTTCTCGACACAATGGGTAGGATTTGGTCCCCCCTTGTTTGTTGCTATACCAGACTATGACCATGTTGTCCGACTGGATAGCAATTGTCCCTAATGGGAGGAAAGACTTGAATGCTTGCAACGCTAGAAGCACTGCCCTCAGTTTTAGAACACTGATATGTAGGTTGGCCTCCACAGGGAACCAAGTGCCTTGGACTATCCTTCTTTGGAAATGCCCCCCTCGCCCCATCAGGGAAACGTCCATGGTCACTGTGGCCTTGGGCTGAGAGGGGGAGAAAGGGCGACTCCATAGATCTTTTTGTGGCTTCATCCACCAAATTACATCTTGTTTGTATTGATTTGTTATGCGAATCTGAAAGGACATAGGATGAATCAAAGGGGACCGCTGTGTTGCTAAAAGTCTCTGTAGAAGTCTTGCTAGGGGAACTATGGTAATCGATGCTGCCAGTGATCCAAGTAGTTGAAGGACTGCTCAAGATGAAACCTTAGACTTGAGAGAGTATCACCCAGAGTTGAGACCTTAGTCTTTGTAAGCTGTGAAGTGGAAGGGAGACTAGGCAAGACTGAGTGTACCAATGGAGAGATGAAAAGTCAGCAAGCAAAGGAGAGTAGTATTGCTGAAGTTGAATTCATCCTCAAGTCTTGGTGAGTACCTTCGCGAGGTGGACCCTGTTTTTCACAAAATCTCACCAAGGTGACACTGATATATAGTCTGTACTTATATAGCATATATCATGGACAGAAGTAAGTCAAAAAAAAAAAATGATAGCTGGGCGCACAAGTGCCAGGATAAAAAAGGGGTCTATATTAGAACATCGAAGTTTCAGAACTTCGAATGTTCTAATATCGACCCCTAATAAGCGAAAGCTGAAGAAAATAGCGAAGTTTCAGAAACCGTTCCCGTCGCTTCGCTATTTTCAGCACTGTGGTGGAAAGTTACGGGTCGGGTTCAGGTAAGTGTGCGACTGTGTGGACGTGAGGGTTAGGGCGGTTAGGTGAGTTAGGGTTAAGGCGCGGGTCAGATAAGTGTGCAAATGTGTGGACGTGAGTTTTAGGGCGGGGTAGATGAGTTAGGGTTACAGCACGGGTGAGATGTGTGTGCGATAGTGGCAGACCTTAGGGTTAGGGTTTGGGTTAAAGTAAGTGGGTAGATAGTGGTGTATGTACAGTTTAGTGTAGGGTTAGATGTAAGATTTTAGGTGTATGTGTGTGGATTGCTGTTTGTTTGATGTGTTTGTGTTGTGTGTATGTGTTTTGGAACAGCAAATGTTTTCCCTAGGAAAAATTTGCTGTTCTGAATTTTCGATGTTATCAGTTTTCGGTTACTAGGGGTCGATATTATAACATTCGAAGTTCTGAAACTTCGATGTTCTAATATAGACCCTTAAAAAGTGCCCAGTCCTGGTAGGCACACTGGTGCCAGGACTGGAAAAAAAGACAGTGTAGAATCCTCAAAATCCAAAAATATTCCTACAATGGGGCCAGGCCAGGCCCAAGGGGAGAATGGCCTCCCTGTTGTAGAAAGAAGTAGCAGTCCACAAAAATCACAAAAACTGACAGGCCAAAGAAGAGCCATAAAGACGACAGAGTGGACTATTTAAGATAAGAAATAAATTATGTATTGTTAATATTATGCAAATAGCCCAGAATTACCAGACAGAGGATATACAAAGAGATTAAGAGATACATTAGAGGAAAGAAAAATACTTTCACGGGAAAAACTGTCAGAAGCTTCAAATAAAAATTTGCGTTCATTAATACAACAGATTTTTGAAAAACAGTATATAGATCAAGAAACTTTAATCTGTTTGGAAAAAGAAGCATCTGAGGAAGTGTGAAAATGTAAACAACAAAACCTATACATTTTGAAAAATATAAAAAAGAAATATGGACATGGGAAAGAAAGAGAGATTTGATATGGTGCAACATTTATGCAAAGGAGAAAGCCAAGTTAATTATTACACAGAAAGCAGCCACAAAGATTTTCAAAGAGAAATACAGGCAAAGGCATCCAGATATGGAAAATTTCACAATAAAAAAATTTATATCACAAAGATGGAATGTGGAAAAGAAGATTAGTAAAGCAGAAGTTAAAGAAATAGAAGATGAAGTTATGGAATGTCTGCGGAGTGAAGGATTTAATGCAGAAAGTCTAACACAGACTACATCACAGCATGATTGAGTGAGTCCCCAAAGCAAGGAGAAGCAGGAAGATCAGGAGACATCTGAAGAAGAAATATGGACATGAGAGGAAAAAAGGGATTTAATATGGTGTAATATTTATGCAAAGGAAAAAGCAAAACTAACCAATACAAAAAGAGCAGCACCACAGATATTTGAAGAGAAATACAGGCAAAGAATTCCAGATATGGAAAACATTACAATACAAAAAATAAGAAGACAAAGAGGAAAGTAGAAAAGGAGATCAGTAATGGAGAAGTTAAAGAAACAGAAATTGAGGTTATGGAGCACCTGCAAAGTGAAGGATTCAGTGTAGAAAATCTAATGCAGAAAGCACCACAACAGGATAGAGCAATGGATATCCAAATTAAGGGGAAACCAGTAGAACAGGAAGCAATTGGTCAGGTGCCATATCAAGATAGCCTTCCACAGGAAACCAGTATAAACATTCACTTAAAGCTATACAGCAAGGGAAGGAACAGGAGACTGCAGAAACTCTGATGCAGTCAATGTTGAGGAGTAATAGGCCGGTGAGTTCCCACATGACAGAGCAACAGATGGCACAGGATGAAATTGAAGAGAAGGTGCCACACGAAGATGCTATAGAGCTTTGTATAGAATGCCCACAGGAAACGGAAAACAAAGGATGTGCCTTCAGTTTGGAAGAAAATGAACAAAGGGAAGAGTTGCTTGATTTAATGGATATAGATAGATACATTAAAATCAATGTAAGAAATAGACTGCAGAAGGTCAATAATACCCCAAAAGTCAGAAGTCTGATAAAACGAACACAATAAATAGGACTGTCCATAGAGATCCATGCAATATAACAGAAGTAAACAGGATATGTTACTGTGCAGCTAAATTAATAACTGATAAAGTCCTACCACAAGAGCACAGGGTAGTGAGGCAAAGGAAGGGGAGAAATCGAATGCCATCATGGAAGTAGCAAATAGAGAAAAAATATAAAGCAATTAAAACAAGAAGTGCCACTGTTATACGAATATAGAAGAGGGAATAAATCAACAAAAATACTAAGAAAGATAGATGTGATAAAAGCAGTGCACAGTATTACAAGAGACCGGGATCTATCATGCACTATCGCAAATAATAAATTAAAAATTTCAGCACAGGCGGAAAAACGTAGAAGATACACATATAAATATAAAGGAAAAGTACAAAATAAGCAATTTAGCGATGACCCAAAAAAGTTTTATAGAGAATTGGGAAACAAGGTAAAACAAATTGAAAGACAGCCAAAAAAGAAGAAATATATGCATTTTGAAGAAGTATCTATGAAGATTGTGTGGAACACAACAAAGATGCTAAATGGATAAAAGAAGTAAAAGAAAGAATAAGAAGTTTAAAGGTAAAGGATATGAAATCAAATGAAGTAACAGCTAGAGAGATTGAAACAAAGTTAAGAAAAGACTCTAATTGGAAAACCCCAGGCCCAGATGCAGTGCCTAACTTTTGGTTAAAAGAATTAAACATGCATGAAGACCTAGCCATGAGTAAGAAAGTACAATTGTGTACACTTACCATAAATGTAGATGATCGAGTGTATTCACTGTTGCAGTCATCACACTTGGGTTATCTGCCTGCAGATAGCCCTCAGTCAGCCCGAATACCAGAGTCTTGTGATTTCTGCGTCGGATGCTGTCGTTTCTTCCATGACATCAGGTCATCAGGGGTATAAAACAGGCAGCCGACGCCATTACATCAGTTTTATTTGCCCCAAATGTCAGGAGCCCCCCAAATAGGAAGCTAGTATATGGTGGGGAACACCACCATTAAAAAGTAAATACCACTGCCAGTAAAAATGGCCATAGAGAAGAGAGGTAGAAAGGATAGAGAAAACCAGGGGGCTGGAGGGAGGGAAACCAGGACTGCAACAGTGAATACAGTCGAACATCTAAATTTATGGTAAGTGTATAAACTGTACTATGTTCTTCATGTGTCACTGTTGCAGTCATCACACTTGGGTTGATTCCCAAAGCTGAGGAAGGGTGGAGGCAGTCAAGAAGTGTTAGGGCTGGCTAGCAGGCCTTGTAAGACTATTGTAGCAAATCCAGCTCTGGATTTAGAAAAAATAGGTAAGTGGTAATGCTTGGTGAAGGTGTGTACAGAACTAGAGGTTGCAGCTTCCAGAATGTCTCTGGTAGAGACTCCCCTGAGAAATGATGTAGAGGTGGAAGTAGCCCTAGTTGAATGTGGTCTGATCCCTTGTGGGGTAGGTTTTCCATGGTGCTTGTAGCAGAAATGGATGCAGTATGCTATCCATTTGGAAATGGTTTGTTTTGAAATGGCCTTGCTCTCTGCCCTGTAGCAAAGCTGACTAGCAGCTGGTCAGATGTTTTGAAAGGTTTAGTCCTGTCAAGGTAGAACCTGAGCTGTCTGTGCACATCTAAGGAGTGCAGGATCCTTTCCCCTTTATTCAGAGGATTAGGGAAGAAGGTTGGCAAATGGATGGACTGGTTTACAGCCACACTGAACACCACCTTAGGCATAAAGGACGGGTTAGTCCTGAGGGAAACCTTGTCAGCATGGAAAATAATGAAGGGTTCTACAGCCATTAGTGCCTGTAACTCAGACACTCTTCTTGCTGAAGTTATGGCTAAAAGCAAGGCTTTCTTCCAAGAGAGGAATTTTAACTCTGCTGAAGCAGCAGGTTCAAAAGGGGGAAGCGTGAGCTTTTCCAGTGCAAAGTTAAGGTCCCAGGCATGGGTGGGTGCTCTCCTAGGGGGCCTTATGTTGTTAGCCCCTCTCAGGAACTGTTTGATGAGAGGGTGAGAAAATAGAGGTGGCTCAGTATTATAATGAGCTGAGATGGCAGAGGCATGAATCTTAATGGAGGAGAAGGATATGCATCTATGGAGTAGCTCTGCTAGGTAATCCAGGATTAGAGGTAAGGAGGGCACTGCTGTGTCCTTTCCTTGAGAATGACTCCAAGAACAATACCTTTTCCACTTTTCAGCATAGGATTTCCTAGTACTAGGCCTTCTGGCTTCAAGAATGACGTCCAGCACCTATTTGCTGATGGTTGCTGATGGTGTATTCAGAGGATAAGCCAGGCTGCAAGGTTTAAGGTTTGCAACTGTGGATGCAAAATCTGTCCCTCCTGCTGAGACAGCAAGGTAGGGGTCTGGTGAAGGTGCCAGGCTGGCACTGTTGTCAGACTGCGTAAGAGTAGGTACCAGTGCTGACGTGGCCAGTCTGGGGCAATAAGAATTGCCCTTGGCCTGTCCTGTTTGATCTTGAGTAGTACCTTTGAGAGGAGGGGCAGAGGGGGAAAGGCATAAATTGCAAGGTTTTCCCATTGGAAGGATAGGGCATCCACCTTTCAGGCCCTGCTGTGAGGGTTCCTGGTGCAGAATTTGCTCAACTGGTGGTTCTCAGGGAAGGCAAAGAGGTCCACCTCCGGTGTCCCCCACCTCTGGATTAGAAGGTCGAAGGTGTTGGGCTCCAATTTCCACTCGTGTGGGTCTAGGAGATTTCTGCTTAAGTCATCTGCCAGTGAATTTTGTTTGTCTGGCAGGAATTCAGCTTGTAGATACACTTGGTTGCTCAAGGCTGTGTTCCACAGGGCCATGGCAAAGCTGCAGAGTGGGTAGGAATGGGTTCCCCCCTGCTTGTTTATGTATCACATATCTGTGGTGTTGTCTGTTTTTCTCAGCAGCTGTCCTGGAAGGATTAGGCATTTGAAGGCTGTCAAGAGCATTCTGTACATCCAGCATCTCTTTTTGATTGATGTGCAGGAGAATTTGGCCTGGGCTCCACTGGCCCTGAATGCATTTGCCTGCCATGTGAGCCTCCATGCATAGTCTGATGCATGTGTTGTCAGGATTTGGGTAGCGAGGGGTTGAGTGAAAGGCAGTCCAATTGTTGTGATTGCATGCTTCTGCCCACCAAAGGAACTCTGCCCTTAGACAAGGTATGATTGGAATGATTGTTTCCAGGTCTTGAGAATGTTGGCACCAAAGGCTTTTTAAGTACCATTGAAATTTCCTCATATGCAGTCTTGCATATGGAATTAGCAGAATACATGAGGCCACGAACCCTAAGGCTTGCAGTATTTTCCTTACAGATAGCAGGGTTCTGAGGGCCATTTGTTTAAAGTAGTTGGTCAGATAGACCTGTTTTTCTAGAGTGAAAAATGCCATCTGGGAAGTTGTGCCCAAGCTTGTTCCCAGGAATACAATCTTTTGACTGGGCACCAGTTGTGATTTCTTTTCGTTGATGGTGTACCCCAATGAAGTGAGAATGCTTTTTACAAATGCCAGGTGTTGAAGTAGCAATTCCTGAGTGTCCGCCTGAATCAGGCAATCGTCCAAATATGGGAAAATTTGGATATTTCTCTGCCTGCAATATGCAATGGCTTAAGCCAGGCACTTTGTGAATACTCTGAGCGCAGTAGATAAGCCAAAGAGAAGTGCAGAGAACTGATAGTGCACAGAGCCTGCCCTGAAGCGTCAATATGTCCTGCATTACTCCGTCATGGGGATGTGCAGATAAGCTTCTTTTAAGTCTACAGTGACTAACCAGGCATTCTTGGCTAGCATAGGAAGAAGGTGTTGCAGGATAAGCATCTTGAAATTTGGGACCACCAGAAAGGTGTTGAGAATTGATAGATCCAGGATTGGGCGCCAAGAGCCCTCTGTTCTGGGTACCAGGAAAAGTCTGGAGTAGAAACCCTGACCCCTTTGTTCTACTGGAACAGGTTGAATAGCTCTGATATTGAGCAGGGAAAGTACTTGCTTTTGAGCCTCTGCCCACTGGTTTGGAGGAAGGTCTGGAAACCCGCTTGGGGTTGGCAGTGAATGGAAGTAGAATCTGTACCCCAGGGATGCAATGTTTAGGACCCATCGGTCCTGAGTAATTGACATCCAGTTTTTTGCATGAAGGACAGGTTTTCCTCCTAGGGGCACAAGTAATTGGGCAGGGCTGGGAAGGATAATTGAAAAGTAATAGTGAGCTTTTTCCATAAGAGGGCGTCTTATCACTCCCTGTTTTTGAGGTGGGAGCATTCCATTGTTTAGATCTCTGCATACCCTGAGACTGTAGTCTGGGTGGCCTGTTTCCCCTGGGTTTGGACTGAGAAGGCCTGGAAGGGGCTGGAAAGGACCAGTTTTTAGAAGGCCAATGCCTACTGAATCTAGGTGGCTGCACATGTAAGAGTTCTTTAACAGTTTCCATAGATTTAGCTTTTTCTTCCACCTTTTTAAGAATCTCTTCTGCTTTGGTGCCAAACAAACAGTCCTTATTTAAAGGAGTGTCAAGTAATTTTGATTAGACATGATCTGGTAATGTTTGTTCCTTCAGCCAAGCATGCCTTCTCAGTACAGAACCAGTGACTGCAGCCCTGCAAGATGCTTCTAGGGCATCAAAGCCACACTACAAATTATGCTTACTAACTTAGTTTGCAGAATGCATTAACTCTTGTAAATCTTTATTTTCTGCCCAATCTGGAAGTAACCACATTTTTTGTTTAATTAGTCTCATGGTATGTTGCTGGTACTTCAGCATGTCAAACTGGCAATTCAATGCCCTGACGGCAAGAGTTGCAGAGGTATATACCTTCTTACCCCATCTCTCTAAAGCTCTGGAATCCCTGTCTGAAGGGGTAGGGTTTTTGGCTGTAGTAGCCTTAATACCTTTAGGTTCCTGGGAAATGGTCTCTGGATCCACAGTAGGATTCTTGAAGAGAAATTTGTGAGAATCAGGTACTCTGTAGTACCTGTCAGGTTTTCTAGGGGCCGGGGTAAAGTGTCTGGAGTAAGACTGGATTCCATGAAGACATCATCTACAACATCCAGGACAGGGGGTATATCTAGAGGCCTGTGCTGAGGCAACTCTAAATATTCCGAGTCTCTTTTTGGACTGAGGGTAGTCCTGGCATTCCCAGTGGAAATGCTCTCTTAAAGTATGCAATGTTTCACCAAAAGAAAAATCCTCTGGAAGGGAGGCAGAGGGAATTGATTCCTCTGCATCTGAATCCTAATAGGTTGATAAGGGCTTGTCCTGATAATCAGAAGGCTCACAGTCATCGGACTTCTGGTCTGTAGAATCAGAATGAAACTCAATTCTTTGTCTCTTAGCAGGGGAAGGCTGGCTTCCCCTAATTAGGGTAATAAGGTCTTCAGCCATTCTAAGCATTTGTTTTTGTGGCATGGGAGCTTGAGCATGCACTTTCGTCGTCGGTTTTCTAGGCATAGTGCATACTCTGGGCCTAAGAAACTTGGTAGTTTTAGCTAAAAACAAAGTCGCCGGTTTAATTCAAACATTGGCAGGTCAGAATACACCCTCAGAAGCTGGTGCCTGCACAGCGGCTCCAGACCCATCCAAGGTAGAGACATCCGCAGGTTCCATAGTCGAAGAAGCATCTCGCGGCATACTGAGCTCCGAATGGGTCTCAGCAGAGGCCTGCGAATCTGTAGAAGTGGGCATCAGGGGCTGCAAAGATGCCTCACTGAGTACCGGCGGACTGGCGACTAGCTTAACGGAAGCATCGTCGGCAGTTTTGGACCTATGCGGTCTGTCTCTGTCTTTATCTTTATGTTTTTTCGGAAGGTCGGTAGTTGGATGGCTTATCGAAGCCATTTCGGAATACGGAGAACAAGAGCAAAAGAATTTACAGACAAAAATAGCCCGACGACGAATGGTTCGGGCATTAAACAAGGCACAAAGCTGACAGCGAGGGACATTGTGGTCTGGGCCTAAACAGGTGATGCAGTAAGAATGAAAATCTCTGTGAGGTTCTTGCTTTCCACAGGCAAGACAATTGTTAACTTTTTCTGACATAGGTTAGAGCAAGAAAAAAAGGATCCCCAACAGGGTACCTAGCTTTAGAAGACTTCAGGTTTGAAACTCGAAAAACAAAAATTTCAGGTAGCGGCCAACCGGCACTTACGAACTGCTTCTGCTTCGGGCTCCTCGGCAAGAAAGACTGATGTAATGGCGTCAGCTGCTGGTTTTATACCCCTGATGACCTGATGTCATGGAAGAAGTGACAGCATCAGACGCAGAAATCCCAAGACTCTGGTATTTGGTCCGACTGAGGGCTACCTGCAGGCAGATAACCTAAGTGTGATGACTGCAACAGTGAAACACGAAGAACATCTATTCATATGCGCACCCCAAATAGACACCAATCTGGCTAACAACAGGTAAAACTTTTAGTTATGTACTCACCATAACTTTAGATGTTTGGGATCCTTTAGATGCCACATCCAATTTATAGTGGGAAATGAAAGTTATAGCGAGCTTGGAATGAAAAGCTATAGATAGCATACATAGCTCTGGTAGAGTGAGCTTTGATAGATGTTGTAAGTTGCTTATTAGAAGAAAGGAATAAGCCCTGAGTTATCATCCTCCTCCTCAATGGAGATGGGCTAATTTTGGTTGTAATTTATTGTGTCTGAGAAGGACACAAACACATTGGTCTGACTTCGAGTGCTGCTGAGTGTCTAAAAATAGCATAAAGTCTTGCATAATCTGCTGCTCATCAATGGAGGATCCATGGATTACGTGGAATTTAGAGATGGCCACCAGTGACTTTAATAGTGTGGGTTTGTGGGCTGAAGATAAAAATGTGATAAACTTCGGGGTCTAATGTGACTTCTGACTAAAGTCGGAGTGGAGAGCCAGGCTGTCAACTTCTGCTGTCGTCCCCGACTGATGGGATCCAGATCCGGAGTTAGATCCTCTACGTCTGCAATCAGTATCATTGTGGACCCCAATTGAGAGCTTTTTGAATGACTTTGAGAGAAGTGGTATCGGAGGAAAGGCAAAAGTAGCCCTGTTTGGCCAGGTTGTGCTAGAGCATCCATAGCTGCTTCCCCTTGATGTGAGTCAAGGAGAACCTTTTGCACTTGTTGTTTTTGTGGTGTTGCAAATAGATAAACCTGAGCTGCTACTGTTTAGTTTAGGGGACCACTCGAGAGAGAGGAGTCCTGCTCAATCAATTTGTCTCTGCCATATATTTGATTTCAACACATTGATGTGGAGAAGAGCTTGTCTGGAAGCCCAGGCCTGAACTAACCTGCCCAGACAACCCCCCCCCCCACCCATCTGGGAGGCATCCTCATGTGCAATCTTGCCAGAGGAACTAAAAGAACCGTGGCACACATTGAACTAAAAAACTTGAACCCATCCTGGCTGGGGCTTTGGATCTTGAAATCAGAGCTTGAACTTGGCCCTGTAAAAGTGGATCCCTTTCTATCTCTGCTCCTATAAACAACATAAGCTGAGGGCAACAGACAGACAGACTTTGACAAATGTAATCCCCCCCCAGGGCACAGACCAGGGAGATGGTGGTTGTCCATTAGTAGATGCCTGGTGGTGGCAGTCAGGAGCCAGTCGTCCAGATAGGGAAACACTTGGAATCCGAGACTCCTCAGGTGAGCAGTCACTACTGCCAAACACTTGGTGAACACCCTGGGGCTGTGGTGTGAGAAGCCAAGGCAGTGCCAGTGGAATTGGACTCCCAGGCTGAACGAGAGAGCCTCTGGTCTCCCTGGGCGCTGGTGCTGGGCATGTGTGCGCCCTGTGGCGGAGGGTCGTCAAACATCCTCTATCCTTTACAAACAATGCATGGGAGTTGTAGTGACAGAATGTGGATTATTGTGTTCATTGGTTCCCAATCTGCCAGTGATGGTCTGGGTCTCAGGTAAAGAACCTGGAGTATTCGGTCCGGATCTGGTCTGTCTGGACCGACGGTTGGATGACTCCTTCTAGCAAAGCTCAGCCAATAAGAGACTTGGCTTTTTGGCAAGCGTGCCGAGGGGAGCCGGGGATGCGGCTCCACCATCAGTCAGAATGTAGGCGAGATAGGATCACATAACATCAATGCTCCTACTTAAGAGTGAACCTGCAAGCTACCCCAGAAATTATAGACCAATGACTTGTCTTCTGACGACGTATAAACTATACATGGGATCTGATGCTGACAGAGTTTATAGTCATTTAGAAGAAAACTCAATTATGGCAGCAGAACAAAAGGACAATAAAAGAAAGTCATATGGGACAAAGGATCATTTGTTGTTAAATAAAGTCATAGTGGGGAACTGTGAAAAGGGGAAGAATCTAAGTATGGCATGGACTGACTACAAAAAAGCATTTGATAGTATCCCACATTCATGGAAAAAAAGAGTGCTTAAAAATGTATAAGATACAACCTACACTGACTATGTTACAGTGATCATGAAACAATGGCAGACCACTTTGCAATTAAACCATGATAAAGGACAAATTATTATCCCAGGGATAAAAATTCAAAGTGGGATATTCCAGGGTGCCTCTGTCACCGTTGCTGTTCTGCCTTGTTTAGTTAGTTTAGGCCACGGCTATAATTTGGATCCTAGAAAACAACAAAGTCTAAAGACTTCTCTTCTTCTATTTGTCAATGATTTAAAACTGTATAGCTCATTAGACGAGGAACTGAAAGCAGAGCTGCAGATTGTCAAAAGTTTTTCGGATGACACTAGAATGTTACTTGGCCTTGATAAATGTGCAAAAGCAACCTTTAAAGCAGGAAAACTGCAGTTTGGAACAATAATGTGACATAAAAGAACTTGAGCAAGAGGGAGTGTATAAGTACTTGGGAATTGAATAAAACATGAACAAATGTGAGTAAAACTTAGGAATATTTTAGAAGGCTTAAATTAATCCTGAAAACAGCACTGACATCTAGGAACAAAACCCGAACTATATATCAATTTGCTATTCCTGTCCTAACTTACAGTTCTGGAGTGACTGATTGGCCCCAAAATGTGTTGGATAGATTAGATATTAAAACAAGAGAGATGCTTCATGCTCACTAAATGATCTATAAAAATCAGTGCACACCAAGATTATATATTCCCCATTCCGAAGGAGGGCTGGGCCTCCTTGAAATTGATTACATGTATAGATCTGTAATCGTGGGACTCCACACATATCTGCTGACCTCACGAGACCCAAACGTAGTGAAAGTTTTGAAACATGAGGAGAACAGATCTAAGATGACTTCCCTGCTTAACTTAGCAGAATCATATCGGCATCAAGCAGGAATGGAAATCAAACCAAAATAGATAAAAATCAGGCAGCAACTGAATGTGCCAAAAGCAAAAGAAAGAATATAAGGTGAAGGATCAGATGAAAAGGCAAGAAATGTGGAAAATGCATAAATATAGTTGCAAGTATAGAAAAAGTACAGTTTTGTACCTACCATAAATGTAGATGTTCAAGTGTAGACACTGCTGCAGCCATTACACTTGGGTTATCCTGCCGTCAGGCGGTCCCACAGTTGGCCAGAGTTCCAAAGTCTTGGTCCGGCGTCGGTTGCTGACGCCTCCTCCCTGAAGTCAATGCGACAGGGGTATATAAGATGCAGCCGATGACATTTTCTTCAGTTTTTCTTGCCCCAGATGTCAGGTGCCTCTAAATATGTAGGCAACAATTGCTAATAAAACATACATAAGAAAAGCAAAAAACAACTTACAGCTACCAGCAAATACTTCCCATAGGTAGTAAGGGTAGAAGACATAGGTACATACCGGCCAGTAAGAGGGGAAGGAGGGAGGGTAACCTGGACTGCAGCAGTGTCTACACTCGAACATCTACATTTATGGTAGGTACAAAACTGTACTATGTTCATCATGTTACACTGCTGCAGTCATTACACTTGGGTAAAATCCCAAAGCTGAGGAAGGGTGGCTGGTCCTATAAGGCATTTGGAGTGGCTATAAGGCCCTGCAGCACTGCAGTGGCAAAGCCAGCTCTGGATTTAGAGTATAGAGGCAGATGGTAATGCTTGGTGAAGGTGTCTACAGAACTCCAAGTTGCTGCTTCCAAAATATCCCCTGAGGAAGGCAGTTGAAGTGGCTGTTGCCCTGGTGGAGTGAGATCTAATGCTGCTAGGTACAGGTTTTCCATGGTATGTGTAGCAGAAACGTATACAATGTCCTATCCATTTTTAAACAGTCTGTTTTGAAATGGCTTTTCCCTGTGCTCCTGCAGCATATGCTACCAATAATTGCTCAGATTTTCTGAAAGCTTTGGTTTTGTCCAAGTACAAGCGTAACTGCCTGTGAATGTCCAAAGAGTGCAGTAGTCTCTCTCCTTTATTCTGTGGTTTAGGATAAAAAGTTGGCAGGTGAATAGTTTGGTTTAGAGCCACACTGGATACCACCTTTGGCATAAAAGTAAGGTTAGTTCGTAAAGACACCCTGTCCTGGTGGAAAATGAGGAAAGGTTCCACTGCCATTAGTGCCTGTAATTCTGAAACTCTTCGTGCTAATGTTATTGCCAGGAGCAGAGCAGTTTTCCAAGAGATATATTTTAATTCTGCTGTGTTGGCTGGCTCAAAAGGAGGTAACGTTAGCTTCTCCAAAACAAAGTTGAGGTCCCAAGTTGGAGTAGGTGTTCTACGGGGCGGTCTTATGTTTTTAGCCCCTCTGAGGTACTGTTTTAACAGAGGATTAGAGAAAATTGGTGGATCCGTGTTGTAATGAGCAGAGATGGCAGAGGCGTGGATCTTGATGGATGAGAAGGAGAGTCCTCTGTCCAGCATCTCAGTTAAGTATTGTAGTATCTGAGGAATGTTTGGGACAAAAGGGTCAAGGCTGTGAGCTTGGTTCCAGGCACAGAATCTCTTCCATTTATCTGAATAGGCTTTCCTGGTACTAGGCCTTCTGGCCTCCAGAAAGACATCCATAACAGCTTTGGAGAGAGGCATTGCTTGCTTGACTAAGGAATCTTCCATGCAGCTAGGTTTAAGGTCTTTAGCTGGCTGTGTAGTATTTGTTTGTTGTGCTAAGTCAACAGATGTGGGATTTGAGGCAAAATCCAGGGTGGTTCTTGTGCTAAGCTCCTTAAGATTGGGTACCAGTGCTGGCGTGGCCAGTGTGGTGCAATCAGGATCATCTTTGGCTCTTCTTGCCTGGCTTTTATGAGTACCTTTGGCAGGAGAGGTAGTGGTGGGAAAGCGTATACCTGTAGGTTCTTCCAGCTGAATGAGAGGGCATCCACTTTCCATGCTTGTGGATGGTAACTCCTTGTGCAGAATTTTTGTAGCTGGCAGTTTATTGGGGATGCAAACAGATCTATGTCCGGGCTCCACCACTTCTGTGTTATCATTCTAAATATTTGTGGATTCAAATCCCATTCGTGGGGATCCATGATGTTTCTGCTTAAGTCGTCTGTCAGTGTTTTTCTCTCCTGGCAGGAATTGCGCTTGCAGATGAACTTGAAGGTTTATAGCTGTGTTCCATAAGGTCATAGCTTGTCTGCATAGGGGGTAGGAGTGAGTGCCCCCTTGCTTGTTTATGTACCACATAACTGTGGTGTTGTCTGTCTTTAGTAGTAGTTGTCCTGGATGCAGCACGTCCTTGAAAGCTATAATCGCATTTTGTACAGTGAGCATCTCTTTTTGATTGATGTGAAGATGCCTTTGTTCTGCGGTCCACGTGCCCTGAATACATTTGCCTGCCATGTGTGCTCCCCATGCGTAATCTGATGCATCTGTTGTCAGTGTTTGCCTGGCTGTGGGTTGTGTAAAAGGATGTCCCTTGTTGAGGTGACAAGCTTGAGCCCACCATTAAAACTCCTGTTGAAGGCAGGGGATTAGTGGTATAACTGTTTCCAAACTTTGACAGTGTTGAGACCATACATTCTTTAGGTACCATTGTAGTTTCCTCATATGCAGTCTGGCATATGGAATTAGTAGTATGCAGGATGTCATGTAACCCAAGGCCTGCAGAATTTTTCTTGCAGGGAGCTGGGACTGTTGCCATCAATTGAAAGTATTGAGTCAGTTGTCCTTGTTTGTCTGGCGTGAGATAAGCCATCTGGGTCGTTGTGTTCAAGCTGGCACCCAGGAATATAATCTCTTGCGAGGGCACTAGTTTTGATTTCTTTTCGTTTACTGTGTACCCCAGGCAACTTAATAACTTTTTTACAAACGCCAGATGCTTTAGAAGAATGTCCTTGCTCTCTGCTTGAATCAGGCAGTCGGCCAGGTACGGATAAATTTGAATTCCTTTCTGTCTGCAAAATGCAATTACTGGTGCCAGGCACTTTGTAAATACCCAGGGCGCAGTAGATAAGCCAAAGGGCAGTGCAGAGAATTGGTAGTGCATTGAACCAGCTATGAATCTGAGGTATCTTCTGCAGTTTTGTCTGATAGGGACATGCAGGTATGCCTCTTTGAGGTCCAAAGTCACGAGCCAAGCTTTCTTGCCCAGCATGGGAAGAAGCTGCTGTAATGTCAACATTTTGAATTTCGGAACATCCAGGTAAGTGTTTAGAGATGAAAGATCCAGAATGGGCCTCCAGGCTTTGTCTTTTCTGGGTACCAGAAAGAGTCTTGAGTAAAATCCTAGTCCTTGCTCCTGTGATGGTACCTTTTGAATAGCTCTCATATCCATGAGTGCTGTACTTTGTTTTTGAGCCTCTGCCCATTGATTTGGTGGCAGATTTGGCATTCCTTTTAACCTTGGCAGAGTGTGAAAGTGGAACCTGTAACCTTGAAATACAATGTTGAGAACCCATTTTGATCATTTGCCAATTGTGGTAGAAGAGTGCCAGTTTTCCTCCCAAGGGGGCTGCCAAGAAGGATTTGTTTGGCAGCTGTAGTGGGAAGTCATTGGAGCTGCTTTTTATATGGTTGTGGCTTGTCTTCCCCTTCTTTTTGGCCTGATGCAACCCATTGTCGAGGCCTGTAAGGACCTTGTGTTTGACCTCTACCACTTGGACGTCTGTATCTTCCCCTTTGAGGTCTGTCTGTAATTGGAAAGGACCAATTCTTAGTTGGCCAGTTTCTGCTAAATCTAGGAGGCTGAACCTGTAAGAAATCCTTCACCGTTTGCATAGATTTTGCTTTATCCTCCATTTTCTTTAATACCTCTTCTGCCTTAACTCCAAATAACACATCCTGCTGCAAAGGTGCATTCAATAATTTTGCTTTAACATGTTCTGGTAACATATGTTCTTTTAACCAAGCATGTCTTCTAATGACAGAGCCTGTAACTGCTGCTCTGCAGGAGGCCTCTAGAGAATCAAAACCACATTGCAAAGTATGCTTTCCCACTTATTCAGCTGCATGCAATAAATCCTGCATTTCTTTAAAGTTAGAAGGATATGATTCTGGAAGCATTTTTTGTTTTAACTGAGACAGTAAAAACTGCTGATATTTTAGCATGTGAAACTGGCAATTTAAGGCTCTCATTGCTAAAGTTGCAGACGTATATACTTTCTTTCCCCATCTGTCTAATGCTCTGGAAGCTCTGTCAGAGGGAACTGGATTCTTGGCTGATGAGGCCTTAACTCCTTTGGGTCCCTGAGAAATAGTTTCAGGGTCAGCGACAGGGCTTTTATACAGAAATTTATGTGAGTCAGGGACTCTGTAGTACCTGTCAGGGACTCTGTAGTACCTGTCAGGGCTGGAGGTAAGGAATCATGATTTAAGCTGGATTCAGTATACACATCATCCACAATATCTAACACTGGCGGAATAGCAAGGGGTCTGTGTTGAGGTAATAAAAGGAAGTCTCTGAGCCTTTTCTAGGATTCTGAGTAATCCTGGCCTTCCCAGTGGAAATGCTCCCTCATGGTATGTAGGGTTTCCCCAAAGGAGAAGTCCTCAGGCGGTGAGGCTGATGGAATTGATTCCTCAACATCAGAATCCTCATAAGGGGGTAAAGAGTATCCTAGGTCTGAGAATGAATCAAAAGAGATGGACACCTGGTTGGATGAGTCATAGTCTGCATCCTGTCTAGGCCTTTTATCAGGAGGGGGATGGGACCCCCTGATCAGAGTAATTAGGTCTTCGGCCATTTTGAGCATTTGTTTCTTAGGCATGGAGGCCTGTCCTGGAGAATGCTGTATTTGTTTCTTTGACTTTAAAGGAGGCTTAGACTTAGCTGAGGGTTTAATGCTTAACTGAGTAGGTCTGAAGACACCCTCTGTATCTGTGGGTTGCTCAGCTACTCCGGATCCCTCTGAGAGGTCAGTCTCGGTAGGCTAAAGAGCTTGTGCATCCGAAGGCCCAGCCATCTCCACGTGGGAATCAGAGGCGGCTTGTGGTTCTACAGAAGCGGTCGTCAGGGGCTGCGAAGGCGCCTCGCTGAAAATCGGAGAACCGGTGACTGGCCTAGAAGAAGCTTCGTCGTCAGTTTTGGACCTCGGATGCCTATCCTTGTCTTTGCGCTTTTTGTGTATTCCGGTCTTCGGAAGTTCCGACAGCATGTAATAATTGAATTTTCTACCAAAATAATGTCGGGCAAAATCAAACCGACGTTTAATAGTGCGCTTGTTAAACCTAGCACAAAACCGACAACCAGTAACGTCGTGGGCAGGGCCTAGGCATGGGATACAATAGGAATGGAAATCTTTATGAGGTATTTTTTCCCACAAGAAATACAGTTATTAACTTTTACTGACATCGGTCTGAGGCAAGAAAAAGTTTCCCCAACAGGGTACTTAGCTTTGTAGAAGACTTCGGTTCTGGATTCAGAATGAAATTCTCAGGAGACGGCCGACCGGCACTTGCGAACTGCTTTTGATTCGGGCACCGCGCGGCAAGAAAGACTGAAGAAAATGGCATTGGCTGCATCTTATATACCCCTGTCGCATTGACGTCAGGGAGGAGGCGACAGCAACCGACGCTGGACCAAGACTTTGGAACTCTGGCTGACTGCGGGACCGCCCGACGGCAGGATAACATAAGTGTAATGACTGCAGCAGTGTAACACAATGAACATCTTCTGGAAAAACCTCATGCTGATCAGGAACGAATGCAGGAATGGTTAAGGAGAGGTGAATTCAAACCAAGAGATGAAAGGTTAATATTGGCAGCACAAGACAGTGGGCTATATACAAGGTGGTTTACAAAGTCCATTAACATGTGGGAGAAACAGACAAATGTAGGTTTTGTAAAACCGAATTGGAAACTGTCACACATCTCGTTGCTGGTTGTGATATATTAATTTCAGAAGGACTGTAAACTGAAAGGCATAATAATGTGGAGAGACTGTTGCACTGGGGATTCTGCAAATATTATGGTTTTGGAGTGACTGAAAAACACGGGAAACATGAGCCACAACGCATCATTGAAAATGATGAAGTCTACATCACATGCGATCATCCATTACCAACAATTCAAAAGATAGATGCTAGAAAATAGGATATAGTGGTCCAGGAAAAGAAGACAAGAGTAGCATTGATCATAGAAATCGCCACACCCAGTGACTACAGTGTCCTGTGTAGAGAGAGACACAAAGTCATAAAATATCAGGATCTGCAAGCAGAAACAAGAGCAATGTGGAAGAAGGGTACCCAGATAGTTCCGATAGTAGTAGGAGCAACAGGTCTTATAAAAAAAAATGGTTTAGATTTGATGTTGATGGATCAAAAGATCTGGAGGAAGACATCCACCACAAAAAGCATCCACTGAAGGACTGGTTCCCAATTTCCAAAGCTGAGATTCCTCCATGACAGTCTACAATCATACTTAACGCTACAAATACACGTAACTCCGTACGAACTGCAGAAGGAGTCATTACTGGGCACTTTGCAAAGAGCACTTCTGGCTCACATCAAAGAGTGAAACAATACTAATTTCATAAAATTTAATTGTACTTTGACTTAGGAATGGGGTCCATTCCTGTCATGGTATTAAAAAAACAAAAGATTTGGAGAAATTAAAAAAGGGTGGGACCACTGCGTTGCTAAAAGCCACTGTAGGAGTCTCATGTGTAGTCTGCTAGGAAAACTATAGTAATCAATGCTGCCATGGATCCAAGCAGTTGAAGGACTGCCCGAGCTGAAACCTTGTCCTGAGAGAGTATCATCACCTGGAGTTGAGACCTTAGTCTTTGTAACCTGTGAAGTGGAAGGGGGACTAGGCAAGACTGAGTGTCGAAAGTTGCCCCTATGAACTCCAGATTTTGAGTAGGAGTCAACTTGAATTTTTCTTCGTTTATTGAGGTCTTTACAAGCCTAGCCAAGAGTTTATCCCCAAAAAAGAAGAAACCTCAATCAACACCTGTCGCCCCTGTCAATTAGGGACACAGGTAGGACCCCTGGGACAAATTTATGGTTTCCCACCCACTCATCAAGGCTGCGCTTGAAGAAGGTCAGCGAGGAGCTCCGTTTGACATGTATGGAAAGTTTATTCCAGAGATGGGGCAGCCTCTGGGAGACAAACCTGTCTCTCCAGCAGGTTTTGTTGATGTCGCATATTAGATTTAGGCCTTTCGAGCGGGTAATGCACAAGGAGTTAGACTTACAGATATGGAGCATCTCTAGTAGGGCAAGGTCTGATACTGCCTTGTAGGCAAAACACAGATCACCTCTGAGTAATCTGTATGATACAAAGTAGAGTGAAGTGATTTGAGCCAGTCTATATAGGACAGGTGTTGGAGGTCATGGATTCTCTTTGTGAGGTATTTCTGTGGCCTTTCCAGTTGGTGCAGGTGTTTGGAGAGATACATACCGAACGGGGCATTATAATCAATTACTGGCCTAAGGAGGAAGGAGTACAGAGAGGACCTCCTTATTTCTAGATGCAATCCCTTTACTTATGAGATGAATTAAGTAAAAGGCTTTTCTGACCACTGATGCTACATGATGGTCGAATGTGAGATTGTTATCAACCTGAGTTCCCAGGTCTCTCACCACAGGTTGTCTGCTTAGGAGGTTGCCTGTGATGTGGTAATCAGTAGGAGCCGTGTTTTTGCCGAATGGTATGATAACACTTTTTCTGCATTTAACTTTCGGCACTGATTTTAACACCAGTCATTTGTTACTGTGAGACCCTCTTGCAGTACGTTAACATAATTTGGGGAGTCAATGATAGCACCCAACTTACAGTCATCTGCAAACTTGGTCAGCCACAGGCATTCTGTCTTTGCTTGGACCTCTGAAAAGTAGATGCCAAACAGTAGGGGTCCCAGGACAGATCCCTGGGGAACACCACTGGTGACAGGTCTGCTGTTGGAGGTGAAGGTGCCTAATTTGACCTTGTGGGTCCTATCAGTGAACCAGTTGGCCACCCACCTGATGATACTGGGATTTACGCCAGGTTGTGTTAACTTTCTGATGATGCCCGAGTAGGGGATTGTGTCAAAGGCCTTGGCCAAGTCAAGGTAAACTGCATGTACTGACTTTCCCTCATCCAGGGCCATGGTGACAGTCTCAAAGAAGTCAACCAAGTTCAACAAGCAAGATCTGCCCTTGACGAATCCAAACTGGGTGGAGTCAAGTGCTTGGAGATTGCCTATGTCCTTGTTTATGAGATCCATAATAATACACTCCATGGCTTTACAAATAAGACTTCTCAAGCTAATGGGGCGATAGTTTCCAGGGTCAGTAATGGCACCACCATTATGCAAGGGGATGACAATGGCAGCTGTTACTTTGCTGTAATGAAACCTGTACGTAGGCTGTGGTTGAAAAGGGTGCTCAATGGTGAAACTAGTCCTTGCTGGAGATGGTGCAGAATACATCCTGGACTACTATCAGGCCCCATGTAAGCTGTGCTGTTTGTCTTGGATACGGCCTTTAACACTTGATCTACGGAGATGTGAGGTGTGGGACAAGCACCGAGGATGATGAATGGGCTTTGGGGGGATAGGGGGATGAAGTTTGCACTGAACCTATCTGCAAGCAGGATGGCCAATTCAACAGGATCAGTGTAAGTGGTATCGTTAAGTACTAATTTGGAACAAACCTTGGCTTTGCCATGGAGGTTCCTGACGTAACTGAAGAAGGCTTTGTGGTTTCCCTTTGTTACGGAGGCTAGTTTCAATTCATAATTGGCTTTGGAAGTTTTCATTAGTGATCTAATTTGCTTGTTAAAGCTGAAAATTGGATTTTGTTCCTTTTAACACTTGGACAACAGTTTCTTCCTTTTGTTGTAAAGCCTGTTGATAGAGGATGTCCACCAGACAGGTTTGTGTTTCCCTGAGGAGCACGTTTTAGTTCTGTTGGGTATGGCTGAGTCCATGCAGTTGTGCAGGTGCTTGTATACTGCACTGGCATACTGTTCAGCATAGTTGTCTGCATCCTCTGTTGGGGGGTGTGAAGCTACTTATACCCTCCCTCAGGAGGTTGTAGTCAACGTTCGACAAGTTTTTTAACCTAGTTACGGCTGGAGGGGGGTGGAATAGAAACTTCAAATGAGACAGACAGATGATCTGATCTCACCAGGGAAGAACATACTATGGGAGTGGTGCAGCAGTCACCCATGTTGGTGAAAACCAAGTCCAGAATGTTATCTTAGTTACTAAGTATATATTAGGTACTGATAATCCTGATAAAATAGACAACAGCATGTCTTACTAATAGGACATGGTAAGTATCTTACAGCAAATGGGCAAGTGAAATTATAGGGTGCAGTCGGGTGTTCCACAGGGGTCTATCCTAGGTCCATACTTGTTTAGGTTGTATCTTTCTGTTTTAACCTTTTCATTTGCAGTGTCCTAAAGTCTGAATGCAGATTACTTGAAAATCTGTAAACTGATTATATGTTACAGACAGGACATGACTGCAAAAGAACTTGGCTAAATTGACCATTTGGGCACAGGATAACAATATGCTGACAGCTGATAAATACATCAAAAACGAAGTATAAGATATGATATTTAGGAGACAAAGACTGAAAGGTGATTATTTAATACAGAACACAGTGATTTAAACTGTTGACTCATTTAAGGATCTAGGTATATGGGTAGATCCAGCTTTGGATTTTTCTAATCATACCAATTAGCTAATGATAGTTATACCACTAAAGGTTGTATAAAAAAAGATTTATAAAGTGTAGAAAATCAGAAATGATGAAAGCATTGTTTGTTAGTTATATCAGACCCAAACCTGAGCATGGAATTACAAACTGAAAAGAGTACAGAGGAAATATTCTGAGGGAATCCATGGCTGTGAAAATTTAAGTTATCATGAAATAATACAATTTGTGCAGTCTCATATAGACATTTAAGAGGAGACCTTATTCAGGCATACAAAGCATTTAGAAACAAATATTTTTAGGATTGTTTGCGGTTATCATATTAAAGAATCATCAGTCAATCTTCTGTATAGGAATGAGAGGTATACTAATTGCTTCTCTGAGAGAGTAGATGATGCATGAAATAGACTACCAAATTACATTAAAGCAAGCACCATTTTAGATATTTTAAGAACAACCTGGACACTTATTATTGAAACAACTGGTTTGGTATTTTGGCAAGCTAGAAAAGCATCATTGCCCACTCCCATGAAATATTTGTTTAGATGCATGTATGTATGCATGTATGTATGTATGCGAGTGGCCACTTAATAGTGGATGTTTACATAAGTACTTTTACACTCTGTGAGATTGGCATAAATGTTTCTGGTAACACAGCAACATTGTAGAAGGTATTTCAATGGTCTGACAGGAGACTGCATACATTGATTTTAGGCATATCCAATGTTAGATAAGTTTAAAAGAGATACACAAAAAGTGAATGATGTGTGTGAAACAGAACATAACTTACACCTGAACTTTTCTTTCCTTGGGAAAAGTGAGGGACAGCAATTGTGGCTGATGATGCTGACAGCCAAAAACATGATCACAGGAAGTGAAAAACCCAAAACTTACAAGAAAAAAAAAATGGAGATGAATGTTATGCACTAAATGTAACAACAGATCTGAACTGGTAGCTCTATCAAAAGCAGCTGTAGGATTAATAGTAGCTGGCTATGACAACGTTTCTAAGCTATCAGAGTCTGTCCCCTTTACCCATGATCCTGTGGCCCAAAGGACCCAATCTCTAGATGCCAAAGCTCTGTACAAGGTAGGAACCCAGCTATATAACCAGCAAAATAACACATATGTGCACCGCAAACTAGAAGGGGGATACCAGAATGGACGGTGATGACAACGGAACTACCAATCCAGATCTATCAATATGTTAAGTATATAACTTTCACACTTTGAGACTCAAACTTGAGCACGGAATAATAAACTGGAATGAGTACAGAGGAAATATTCTGAGCAAACCCATGAGTGGATCCGCATGAAATAATTTCTCATATAATACTGTCACCAAAGGATCACATCCAGCTTGTGGTACTTTGTAAATGTATTCAGTGATGCCCCTGAAGCCAGTAAACAATCATCATCTAAGATGGCATATCATTGCTAGAAACCCCATTGTACCTGACTGAGACTGCTTCTCAATCGGGAAATATAGAGCTGATAAGTATATTTTTTGCACTTGAACTGTTCAGTGTTCTGCACTGTCTTTATTTTTGTTTGACTGACCTATTTACTTACCTGTCTTTATTTGTTCTGCTTTTATATATTTGCTGACCTGTGGTCGAATTTTGTTTCCTGATCTGTGCTGAGAATTTTGTATTTCTCAGAGAGTTATAGTGAACTTATTCCAGGGTGGAATATCTGGTCTAACAGCTTTTGTGTTATCTGATTGTCTCAAGGCTTGACTTTTATCTTGCTGGTATAAAAGTATTAACCTTTGTGTGAATTTCTGCATATCATTGCTAGAAACTTCATTGTATCTGACTGAAAGTGCTTCTCAAACAATCTGGAAACATAGAGCTGGTAAGTATATTTTTGCACTTTAACTGTTCAGTGTTCTGCACTGTCTTTATTTTTGTTTGACTAAATCATTTACTTATCTGTCTTATCTGTGTCTGCATTGATATATTTGCTGACCCGTGGTCAAATTTTGTTTCCTGATCTGCGCTGAATTTTTTTCTCCCACCCTCTCACCCAACTGCTGTTGTGTTCTTAAAGTTGGCGTTTTTTGAAGTTGCCCACCCCTACTGTAAATTTGATCTGGGACACTCCTCCTAGTCCCATCTCCTTAACTCATTCCACCTGATACAGAGATCATTTGGGAAAGCCAAACCCCTTAGTCCCTTAACCTAAATTATCTTCTGTTCCTCCTCTCTCCCTTTCCACTTAAAAAAAAAAACACTTTATTCAGCTGCTAACATTTTTCTGTATTTGTGTTTCTTCCTACTACTCTGTTACTTCATCTTGCTTTTTCCTGTTACTTGCTGCTTGTTCTCTAAAGTGTTCAACTGCATATTTTCTGTTGCATTTATTACTGCTTGTTTATAGCCTGCCTAAATTGTTAAGTGTTATTCTAAGCCTCTTAGTTTTGGTTTAAGCACTTGGTTCTTTAGGCCCACCACTTAGCTCTCCCTGGTCTTTCTCCCTATGATTCTGACAAATATGGATGGACAATTTCCTACAGTTTCTCCTGCCAGCCTGGTTGATACGGGCATCCTGAGACAGTGTAGCAACTGCCTCATGTTCCACGGACAACCATCTAATCCTACCATCTAGGAACACAATTTGTGAGAGATGCAATTACATTAGGAAGCTAGAGTCCATGCTCTCTCCCTCTCAAGACAGTATATCTGGCACCGAAAAGGTTGTCAACACAATCACTACACTTCAAACATCACCCACACCTACACAACACACACCCACATATGCGGAGGTCCTCAACATAAACATACCCAAACAAAGGAGACCTCCGAGGCAAAAACACACGCTATCTCCACAGCCCTCCACACCACATACCACTCATAGTCCACACACCTGTGTCTCATAGCCACTAGGCTTCACCATAAACACAACATATTAGTCATAGATGGGAGGGTGGCCTAATGGTTAAGGTGTTTGCCTTACAAACACAAGGTGCAGGGTTTGAGTCTCACAAGGGATAACTGGCTAGGCTTACAATGGCTCGCAAGGGCAGTTAGCTTAGTACTAACCTATGAACCTATGAACCTATAGGGAGACTCCACTGTGAGACATACAGATGTGCCTCTCACCAGGCTGGATAAGGAGAAAGTCACCATTAGCTGTCTGTCAGGTGCCAGAATCTGCCACATCATATACACACCCAAGTCTCTCAACAACAGTTATTGTTATGCCTCTGTCATAGTCCATATTGGTGTGAATGATTTGAGATGTACCTCCATGGACTACATGAAGAGAAACATGATTGAGCTCGCTGATTATGTGTCCCAGGCAGGTATGTCCCTAGCCTTAAGCAGCATTCTGCTGTCACCCAGAATGATGCCTCGATACAAACAGAAAATGACTGACTTTAACAATTGGCTTAATTTCTGGTGTCATTCCAGGGGGATCCAGTACCTGACAGCCTGGGAAGATATGAGCGATGGACCACAATGCTTTGCCAGAGATGGCCTGCATCTGTCTCAACTGGGCTTCAGGCTTCTGGCAAAGGCTCTTGCCTCCCTCATAGTGCCTGTTTTAGGAAAAGTGATGAGGTTAAAACTACCAACATAAAAATTTCAACAAAGCACAAATTAAAGGTCTTGCTACTAAGCGAAATGAGTCTAAACATGAAACTATACTCATTGCAAGCATTCTTAACTCTGGAAAATGCTGACATCTGTGCAGTCACAGAAACCTGGTTCAAAGCTGTGGAGAGCAACCCAGCCTTACCTAGTTACTCATCCTAGCATACATTCAGACCCCAAACAAAGCCAAAGGAGGTGGAGTTTCAATATACATTAAAGAAATAGACACCTCCAAGCTGGTCAAACAGTATGACACACAGGAGACACTCCAGGTGCAGTTAACCATTGACAAGACCCATATTCAAATCATAGCTAACTACCGGCCCCAAAATCTGACTCAAGATGCCCAATCCGCCTATTTGGACCTGTTCACATCTATCAAGATTCAACCCTTTACCCGGATCCTGGGTGACTTTAACTACCTAAACATAGACTGGAAGAACTACTCATGCCAGAACACAAATGCCTTGGAACAGCTAGTCGATACTCCCACAAGAGGTGATAATATCTTGGACTTGGTATTAACCAACATGAGTAACCACTGCAGCATCCCTATAGTTACATCCTCCCTGGTAAGATCCAATCATAAAGCAGTCACTTTCGAAGTCACCATCTTCCCTAACCCCCCTCTAGCTAGGGTCAGACATAAAAACTTCTCCAAAGCTGATTACAGCCTCCTGAGGGATGGTATAAACAGCTTCACGGCCCGCTACCCCAATATAGGAAGTGGCACCAATATCCAAAACTACACCAAAGCACTATACGAGCATTTATATAGATGCATGGAATCAGGAATACCTAACAGGACTAAATCATCCACTGCAAGGAAGAGTAAACCTGTCTGATGGGCAACTGCAATAAATAAACTCTATAACAAAAGTAAAAATTGCTGTCCAAGACCAAGAAGGAGCAGGTGCCCACTTGGAAGCAATGTCTACTTAACCTGAATAAGCAAATAAGAGCACTAGTGAAATCCTCCAAAGCAAACATTGAGTCCAAATTGGCCACATCTACTAGAGACAATCATAAGGCCTTCTTCACATATGTCCGCAATCTCAAAGGAAGCACCCAGATCTGTTCAGAATGGGTGGTCAAGGACATCACATATACAAATGCTGTAGATATAGCAAGCTTGCTGGCTGACAGATTCAGTGAAAACTTCACCCCTCTGTCTCACCCATCTGTAAATCAGTACATCCCCAGTACCTGTCCCCTTCTCCTTATATCTAGGGAACAGGTCATCACTGCTCTCTCAAAGGCAAAAAGGGTGACGCAGTGGTGCAGCAGTTAACGTTGTCGCCTCACAGTAAGAGGTTCTTCAGTTCGTTTCTTGGCTGGGGTGCCTTCTGTGTGATGTTTGCATGTTCTCCCTGCATTTGTTTGGGTTTCCTCCGGTTTCTCCGGTTTCCTCCCACATTCTAAAGACATGCACCTGGAGCGTTTCTCTCCTGGCTTCCTCTGAAAACAGGCTCTGTCCTAATCAAACTTTCCCGGTCAACAAATGTTAAATAAATAAAATAAATAAATAAATAAAAAATATAGCCTCCATGGGACCCGATAAAATTCTAGGCTGCCTCCTGCGTGAACTCAGGCATGAACTTGGAGCACCATTAGGAGCTCTGTTCAACCAAAGCTTGAGTGCCGGCTTCGTCCCAGCTGAGTGGAGGACAGCCACTGTCATCCCTTTGCACAAAGGTGGAGTGTCCACTGATCCGGGAAATTATAGACCCATCAGCCTAACTAGCCTGATCTGCAAGGCCATGGAACAGATTACCATGGACCTCATTAAAAAGGACATTGGCAACCTCCAAACACTCAATCCCACACAGTTTGACTTTGTCAAGGGGGAGGTCATGTCTGATAAATTTGGTCGACTTCTTTGAGACAGTCACCAAAGCCATGGACAAGGGGAAGATGGTGCACACTGCCTACCTTGACCTGGCCAAAGCCTTTGACACTATTCTCCACACCGGCATAACAGATAAGCTCTCTCAACTAGGCATCAATCTGTATGGTACCAGATGGGTAGCAAACTGGCTCGCTGATAGAACCCACTTAGGCAAAATACGGGAAACCACCTCAAACAGTAGACCCGTAACAAGAGGCATACCCCAGGGTCCAGTCTTAGGGCCACTGTTATTTCGGATATACTTTTCTGAGGTGCAAGCCAAAACCAGTGGGCTATGGCTGACAAAGTTTGCAGATGACTGCAAGCTGGGTGCTGTCATCAATTCCCCTAGTGATGTGGAGATCCTCCAACAGGGTTTTCTTCAGACAAATGACATGTGCCGGAAACACAGCCTTAAGCTGAATACCAAAAATGCATCATCATCCCCTTTGGGGAGTGACATCCCCACAAATTATCACATAAATAACAACATCCTAAGCAAGCAATCAGTTGTGAGGGATTTGGGCACCCAGATTGATAGCAACCTGACTTTTGACCACCATGTTGCTTCACTTATACGGAAAGCCTTCTACATGGCCCACCTCATAAGTAAAGGTATCTCATCCAGGGACAAGAAGGTTATAACATCCCTGTATTCTTCCCTTATAAAGCCCATTACTGAGTATAATGCCCCTTCTGGCATGTACCTCGCAAAGCACATGCAGCAGCTGAAGAGACCACAGAGGCTCCTCACCAGGAGAATCCAGGGCCTCAAACATCTACCATACACAGACAGGCTAAAAGCCCTATCCCTCTACTCAGTTTAATAAAGACTCCTCAGAGGTGACATCCGCAAATCAAGCTCTACTTGAGTAACTTGCACGAGTGGCCTCAACCTAGTTTGTGACATCAGCAGGACTTGTTGGCAGAATAGATTTGTGTCCCAGAGACTCCCCCATCTGTGGAATAGACTCACTCTCCACATCAAGCAGAGTACCTCTTTACCCCTTTTTAAGCACATCCTGGACAACTGGATGGGAAACAGAAAATACACCCCTGGGATTCCAGCCCTGTCCCTGCTGGACAGGGGCATCGGGTGATGACTTGTCTAAACATGGGCTAAACTCTTGTCTGGACTTATAAGGGCCACACGGCCAATAGCCTAGTAACCTCCTATGATCCTAATACATTCCTGAAGAAGGCCTGAGTGGCAGCCCTGATGGAATCAGCTGTTGACAGAACAATTAACAATTTACTGTTTGTCATAACAAAATTTACTTCAGCTCATAAGCCACTATGATAGTGTTATCAGTTCATAAGCCAGTATGATAGAGTTATCTTAGACACTTTTTTGGAGCACAGATAGTTGACAATCTTTTCTGAATGCTTTTTTTCTAAGTACAAAAAATCTGAGCTGCTTATGAATATCCATGCAGTGAAACAGATATTCTCCCTTAGAATTATTTGGGAACAGTACTGAAGATTGTCTAATTCAAATGTGTCTCAGTTACAATTTTAAGTACAAATTACACAAATTCTTCACAAGACCACAAGAATTGCAGAAAGTACAGACAAGGCTTGAAGTTCCAAAATCCTTCAGGCAGAAATGACTGCCACCTTGAAGATGGTGTTCCCAGAAACAAACCTTGAGTTCAGCAGCAGCAGCTTGCTTAAATGGGAATTGTGTTATGTTATCCAGCACAAAATAAAAGACCCACAGGGGAACAGGATCCTTAAATGGTTGATGAAGAAAGGTTATCTTAGATGAAAGGCTTTCAAACTTTTATCAGTGTCACAGATAAAGACTTGGATCCTTGGTAAAAAAATTAAATGTCCGAGAGGATAATTTGATGGGAGACTAGCTCAAGCCAGAGTAAAAAGTATAAGACCAGTATTCTAAACAGAAGAAACTGGAACAATGAATGGATACCATACCTGAGCTACAGCCAAAATGAAAAAAAAAATAAGTCCACTTACTTTTGTATGTTTTCCACATATCAGGTTCCCATGAAGAGGTAAATGTTTAGACCACCTTGTCTGGGTAGGAAAGGTCCCTGGTCATGAATGGAAGAGAAGAAATTATGCAGTTAAATGTAGACTTTGAAGGTCCAGATAGAGGTTGCTGTAAGGTTGAGTTAGCAGTCTCCTGGTTAACTTCACAGAGGGGGACCTGCCTATAAGCTGAGGCCACAGCAGGGGAAATCACACTTGTTAGGGCCAAATTGGAGCTATCCAAATTACTTTGGCCTTGTATTATCTTGGTTTTCTCCTGAAAAATAAGATTAAATGGGAAACAGGAAAAATGTACATAACAAAGAGCAACTGTATAAGTTCCACTTACCTGTAACAATATATCTTCGTAGAACACACTGCCTAACTGGCCTATAGGTATCAGTACCCTGCCACCCTACTTCTGGCAGTCTGTAAAAGCTCAGAACTCCTCCCACTGCCTACCTGTGAGGGTGATAAAACAATCACCTGGTAGGACCAGGACAGCACTTCACACTGACAAACAGAACCCTTTCAGTTTTTTAGGTTCCAACAGGAAGAGTGGATGGAAAAAAGTGGTTATGTACTTGCCATGAAGTCCCATCTGTGTTGTCTATTTTCATTCTTCCTCAACTGATGGGTTCGGATCCGAACCGTTGGATCTGACTCAGCCGTTGCAAAAGCTTGTGGCAACATTGAACTCTTGAGCTTCTCCCTTACCCAGAATGCACTAACCCCAAATACCTCAGATCTTATTTGCTAGCTATAGCATAAAGAAGTAATTCTCATACTAATAAAAATAAATTTAAATATAGAAAAAAATCTAGACAAGGTTTTACCTGGAGCTTTATCATGCTTGGAGTATACAGGAAATTTATATCCATTCGCTCTTCCAGAAAACATAAGAATGGGGGCTGGTGAGTGGGGAGTTGAGGAAGAATGAAAATGGACAGCACAGATGGAATGGTATGGTAAGTACATAACTTCTTTATCTGATACTGTCAATTTTCATTCTGTCCTCAGCTGATGGAACAGAGTCCCCAGCTACCTAAATCCCAGGATGGACTCAAGGAAGGATATTCCCAAGCACCACTGAGCCAAAAGATGCCCTGCTTCTTGATATCAAATCTAATTTGTAATGAGTGATGAAGATATGGGGAGAAGTCCAGGTTGCTGCAGTACATATTTCATCCGTGGAAGCTTTAAAATGAAAACCAGAGAAAGTTGCTATGGACCTGGGTGAATGAGCATGCATCTGTCTTGCTAAAAGAATATTCAGTTTCTTGTAAATAAAAGTAATACAGCCTGTAAGCCATCTGGCTAGGCTGACGTTGGACACTGGTTTACCCAATCTCAGATCCGCAAATGAAACAAATAACTGATCTATAGTTCTGATATCTTTTGTTCTATATAGACAGAAGTGCAGTTGCCTAAGAACATCCAATAGATGATGTAGGTATTCGCCTTTGTTCGAGTAATTTAGAAAGAAAACCGGTAAATTGATGGACTGGTTAGATAATACTCTGGGCAAAAAAGGATGCATTACTCCATAGGGTAACCCTATCTTTATGAAAAATTAAGATATGGGGGCTTCACAGACAAGGCCTTAATTTCTTAAATTCATCTGGCAGAAGTAATAGCCAGTAACAGTAACATTTTCCAAGAGTCATGTGCGGGTTCAAAGGGTGAATGGATCAATACTTGCAGTACCAGATGAAGATCCCATGGAAGGTTTGGATCATTAAAGGGAAGTTTCAAAAGAAGTGCGCCTCGTAAAAAGGTTTTACAAAGTTTATGAGAAGCAAGTGATGACACATCAAATCCACTATGGAAATTAGAAAATGCATTCAACTCAACTTTAACTGTTGAAGCACTGGCTCCTTCACTGAAAAGCATTGTCAAGAAGTCAAGAATGCAGTGAATCATTGCAGAAAAGGGGTCAATATGATGTTGAGCAGCCCAGTGTATGAATCTCTTCCATTTACTGGCATAAAGCTTCCCTGTTGATAGTTTAAGTGAAGCTAGCAAACTGTGACGAACAGGAGACGAGAGCATAGGTTGTCTGGTTATTACTGGAAATGGAGAAATCACACCGTCAGCTTGAGATTGGGAAGGTAGGGATGAATCATGCCTGTCGGGTGCTACAGCAGATCTGGGGCTGGGTCCAGAATCTAGGGTTGATGAACTAGATGAGGCCACAGGAAGGAAACCAAATCTGTCAAGGCCACTAGGATGCAATGAGGATTACCTTGGTTTTCAACCTGTTTCCTCTTTGTAGGAACTCTGGAATCAAAGGAGTTGGAAGGTACGCATACAGTAGACAGGGGAGCCAATCATGCAGAAAAAAATCCGTCACTGACTCCCCCATGGGAGAATTAGGACAAAGTAGCTGCCGTACTTGTTGTTTAGGGGAAATGCAAAGAGATAGCAGCAAGGCTGGCCCCATTGTTGGAAAACCTCTTCTGTTGCATCCTTGTTGAGGGACCACTCATGAGGTAGTAGAATGTACCTGCTCAGTTTGTCTGCTAGTACATTGGATTTCCACAGAATATGTGTTGCTATAAGAAAACGGTTGGATGAGAACACCCACTGCCAAATCCTGATTGCTTCTCGACACAAAGGGGTAGAAGAGCTGGTCCCCCCTTGTTTGTTGATGTACCAAACTACTGACATGTTGTCTGTTTGAATCACAATCTTTCCAGAAGGGAGAGCATTCTGAATGCTCTGCAATGATAAATGCACTGCTCTCAACTCTAGGACATTGATATACAAATTGGCCTCTTTAGGAGGACTAAGTACCTTGGGCTGTCTTTCCCAGGTAATGCCCCCCATCCCAGCTGGGAAGCATCCATGTTCACAATGGTCTTAGGCTGAGAGGGGACAAATAAACATCCTTGTAGAACTTCTTCTGACTGAATCCACCACAATAGATCCCTTTTGCATGTATTAGTGAATCATATTGGAGCAGATAAAGGGAGATGAAGGACTGACCACTGCAAGGCTTGCAACTACAGAAGAATTCTCATGTGATATCTGGCTAAGGGTAGTAATGTTATTCCTGCTGCCACTGATCTCAGAGCCTGAAGGACCAAGCGGGCTGTGATTCTGATAATGCAAATTATCTTTTTCACGTGCGATCTTATTGTCTGAACTCAGGAGAGGGAAAGAGAGACTACAGTGGATTTTGTATTGAAGAGTACTCCTATGAACTCTGTACTTTAACCTTTTTCTAGATGACATTTTTGTTAGTTTATGGTGATTCCAAGTAGAGTACATGTCTGGATCACTTTATGTCTTGCCATTATAAGCTGATGCCAGGCTGCGGCAGAAATGAGCCAGTCGTCTAAAGTGAGCTGCTACTACTGCCACGCATTTGGTGAACACCCTGGGGGCTGTGGTGAGGCCAAATGGCAGAACTCTGAACTAATAGTGACTGGCTCCGAGCAGGAAGTGTAAAAACCTTGTGGAATACCTGTTCATCTTTATATGATAGTACACATCCTGAAGATCTATTGAGCACATCCAACTGTCCTTTTCCAAAAAAAGGGAGATGGATTGAACCATGACCATCTGGAACCTGTTTTTTCAAATGGATTTGTTTAAGACGTTGAGATCCAGAACTGGTCTCTAGTCTCCAGTCTCCTTTTTTCTTTGGCGCTAAAAAGAATCTTGAGTAAGTTCTGGACTCTATCTGGTTTGGGGGGGCCTCTTGGATGACTCTTTTTTTTCTAGCAGCTTTTGTACCTGAATTACTGCTTCTTCCCTCTGACTGGGTGGAACATCGGGGAATTTTCTATAAATTGGGAGGATAAAGGGGAAATAGTATTACATAATCTCTGGAAATAATTCTCTGCACCCAAGTATCTGTTGTTAGTTTTAGCCCGGCTCTCTGGTGACGGACAAAAGACTCCAAATTGCCTCCAGAGTGGGACAACCGAGCCTCCTTTCAGGAGCGCTGAAAGGGTTTACCAAAGAAAGAATCTCTGGATTCTTAATTCTGCTGGCCACCTCTGCCATGACGGCAGTGTCTACCATTCGAGTACCCCCTCTGTTCATGTGGGAACTTCCTCTACATGTGTCCTGGAAAGATACTTGAGATTTTCTGAGCCACATCTTTCCACAAGCTCAATGATTCCTTGAAAAGGATCTTTGAGGGGTAGAAAAATATATGCTCGCAGCAGAAAGGGTCTCTCCATCTTTCTCACACCTGGACAATGTGTCTTTAACCTTGGGGCCAAAAAGGGACATACCATCAAAATGAACATTGATGAACGAAGACTTACAGGCTCCACAAAATCACATAAGTGCATCCAGGCATGTCTCCTAATGGCAACACCTGAACCCACTGCCCTAGAGGTTCCTTCTGCTACATTAGAAATGAACCTCATGGAGGAGTTGGATATCGATTGTAGGGTAGCCAATTGAGAGGTGACAGATGCTTTCACTTCTTCAGAAACGGATCCTGAGAAGGTGTCTGACAGCTCCTTAATCAGATCCCTTTGTAGCCTTGTGAAATGTGCCAAGTAGTTCAAGGACCTTAAGGCAAAGGTTGCTAAAGCATACACATGCTTCCCGAATCTGTCCATTGCCCGAGACTCTTTGTTGGAGGGATGAACAAAAGAACTTTCTTCTGTGTGCTCCTTCTTATTGGCCACTGCCATGACCATGGCATCAATTGGCACAGCCTCGGACCAAAACTGTTTATCCTCTGGAGCTGTCATAATTTTATCGGGCTTCCTGGGAATTGGCTCAATGGTTTTGGGATCCTTCCATGCCCACAGTGGACTAAGTTAATGAGCTCATCGGCCGGCAGAGCCACCCAGGAGGTAGACAGACCAGTACCAAATGTCTTCAGGAGTACAGATTCTTCCAACAAAGGATGGATGGACTTCCAAGCACCTCTCTGTTTCAGGATGTCTCCTAATGAGACATCATCAGGAGGTGACCATGGGGATCCTTCGTCTTCATCAATATCTGTACCTTCGGTGACAGATTTGTTGTGATCGAAATGTTTCCTCTCACATGTTTTCTTCCTAGTGACCTACTCAGTGGGAGAATCTAGAGAGGTGTCAGAATAAATGGGGATACCCTGATGGGAAACCTGGGGTTTCGGTACTGGCTGTCCCTGTGAAGAAGCTAGTTGAGACTCCAGATGCAGAGATGGGACAGATGTATACAGAGGATCCAAGGGGGTAGGTACCATCTGAGTCAAGGGTGCAGACAGGGCTCTCTCCATGACCACAAAGGCAGACCACCTTGGTGAGGGATAACATCCTGCATCTGAGACAGGACGTCTCTGATCCACAATCCCACACTACCCTGAGGACAGTCCACCCGAGGCTGAAGTCACAGCCAAACTGACAACTGACAAAGCTCTGCAGTGTACAGATGTCTCTGAAAACCTTGGAGTCAAATGAAGCACCTCGGACCCGAGTGAATCAAAGAGCTCACAGCAAGCCTTGGATCCAAAGACCGAAAGTGTGATAAGAGACCTTGGGACACAGGTGGACAGTGGTCTCTCCTTTGATAATCACATCGCCACAGTAGTCAGGAAATCCTTTTGCGTGGCACACCTCATCACAAAAGTTTTCTCATCCAGGAAAAAAGAGGTCATTGTTCCCCTCTACTCGTCACTCATTAGACCCGTTATAGAAAGAAGCGCCCCTTTTGGTATGTACCTCACAAGACATCTACAACAACTGGAAAGGCCACAGAAATACCTCACAAAGAAGATTACCAGCCTCAAACAGATGCCCTATGCAGACTGTCTCAAAAAACTCCAGCTTTACTCTGTCGCAAACTGCCTACTCAGAGGCGATCTCTGCCGAACACACAAAGTTATGTCAAACCCACAGCTGTTGGGTATGCTCCACTTAAAGAAATCCCAATCCCTCTGAGCTACACGCTCTAGGGACCTAAACCCTGTCACCACAACAAACAGAACAAGCTGAAGGGATAGATTCCTGTCCCCGAGACTTCCCATACTCTCGAACAAACTACCTATCTATATAGCAAACAAAGCTCCTTATTAGCACTCTTCAAGAAAAATCTTGATGATCGGATGGCAGATAGGAAATTCACCCCGGGGATCACTTCTGTGGCTCTACTCGACAGGGGCACAGGAAAATAATTTTCTTGAGTGTCGAAAGCCAGGGTACCTTTTTGGCTAGGCTTATATAGGCCCTAGGGCCAATAGCCTAGTACCTACCTATGAACCTACAAGATAAAAGTATCCTTAGATCCAAAGTGGAAGGGCCTGGCCGACTTGGATCCAAGAGCTCTGAGACCTTGAAGGGAGTTAGAGGAGGAACTAACAAAGGTGGTGTAGTGGATGGACTTTTCTCCTGACTCAATGGGGTAGGAGCTGAAAGACTAACAGGCTGTGTCTGCGTCAAGAGGATCCTTCTCACTAATCTCTCCACATCCTCTTCCGTAAGGCTTCTGGAAGAGCTAGTGGATATCTCTGAAAGAGATTTAGTTCTCTCTCTAAAAAGGGAGATGGGACCCATGGTGGAACTGAGTCCACTGAAGGTGATTTCCTCATCCTGGGCAAAATTTCAACACCCAAAATTCCTTAAGTCAGATTAGAAGGGATCTGATATACTTTTTTTTTTTTTTTTTTTTGCAATTTTTGGATCAGTAAGTGACAGTCGGATTCGAAGACTGTTTCTTACTTTGTTTCCAAAAAAGCTGTCAGATCCGAAGATTTTGATCTCTTTTTCAGATCCGAGGATAATGAAGGATCCAGAAAAGATCTTTTAAGTGACTTCTCTGAGGCCTTAGAGGAGGCTGCACAGTTGCTCGAAGATGTTTGATCATTTTTATTGGCTTTTGAGAAGCTCTAGACAGTGCTTCGCTGACAGATGATGGAAGTATTTTTTTTTTTTTAATATAACCTTGTTCTTGCGTTCAACTAGGGCCCTTGGGTTGAACGCATGACAGATCGAACAGCTTTCTTGAAGGTGAAGGGGCCCAAGACAATACACACAGAGTGTATGTGAGTTAGAAAGAGGGATTTTCTGATCGCATTTACTACATTTTTTAAAGCCCACCAGGCCTTTCTACTTTTCTGACATCCTGAGAAAAAACAAACAGATGTTAGAAACACAACTCTCAGTCAACTTACAAGACCAACAACTAAGTAACAAGAAATCTAAATATATGCACATATATACATATATTTATATATATATATATTTAAGCTACATAAGATTTTTTTTTTTTTTTTTTTTTTTTGTGGAAAGGGGAGAAGGAAAAAAGAGAACAACCTACGAATGTAATTAAGAATTATGACAAGTCATGGGAGATAGAAAAAGGGTAAAGGAAGAAAGTAATTACTAGCAATAGTAATTTACAGGGTACCCTAGTACACAAGAGAACGGAACTGGAAGAAAAATCTACAGTAAAGAATTAAGAAATAGGAAAAAATCTACTTATACAAAAAACTTAACCCTTGAAAGTCTACAACCATGTCTTTCGCTGTGAGGTGGCAAATGAGATCTGAGGTATTTGGGGTTGGTGCATCCTCGGTAAGGGAGTGGCTCTAGAGTTCTATGTTGCCACAAGCTTTTGCAAAGGCTGAGTTGGGTCTGACGGTTCAGTTTCAAACCCATCGGTTGAGGACAGAATGAAAATTGATAACATCAGATCACAAGCTTTGTAAACTGTTCCAAACCAAAAATCGCACACACACAACAACAAAAAAGGTTGTTGCTGAAACAAAACACAACAGCAACTCCAACAAGCAACTATATACACCCAGCAAAAGGGGAATGGTAGCAGGGTACAGCAAGGAAGGCAGTATGTTCTACGAACATCTACTGTTGCAGGTAAGTGCAATTTACACAACTGTACTGTGTTCAACAAACACACTGCCTTACTGGCATATGGATATATTCCCAAAGCTTAACCAACTTGGAAGGAGGAAGGACAATGATCCAGGAGCCCCCTGGAGAATGGCCCTCATGAAGACTGCTCTGGATCTAGAAAAAGCATTGAGTTTGCAGTGCTGTGTGAAGGCATGGCTGGAGGATCAAACTGCTACCCCTAGAATACTTCCGAAGTCCACTCCTTTCCAATATGCCACAGAAGAGGAAAGGGCCCTAGTAAAATGTACCTTGACCTTACCTGGATTCTCCTTTCCATGAAGGGTATAAAAAAACAGTACTAGAGCACAACCAAGGGGCAATGGACTGTGTAGAGACAGGCTGACCATTCTTTGCCTGAGAAAAAGGAAATAAAAAGTCTTTCGGTCTTCCTAAACAGCTTTGTTCTACCAAAGTAGCACCTGAGTTACCTATGCACATCCAATGTATGAAGTATCCTCTCTCCCTTATTTTTAGGTTCCGGAAAAAACACAGGGAGCATAACAGACTGATTGAGAGTGAATTCTGAGACCAATTTCTGCATGAAAGAAGGACTAGTGCACAACACAACCCTATCACTGTGGAAAATTAGCTAAGTTTGTTCCACCATGATAGCTTGCAGCTCAGAAACTCGCCTTACAGATGTCAGAACAATAAGCAAAACAGTCTTCCACATTAAGAACGCCAGATCACCATACACTGCTGGTTCAAAATGGAGGTCTGGTCAACTTCTCATGATCATAACTTAGGTCCCACAAAGGAGGAATCTCCTTGTGAGGGAGCCTCATATGTAATCCTCCCCTGAGGAACTGTTTTACCAAAACTGAAGAAGAAAGAGGAGGATCCACAGGCAGACAAGCACAGATGGTCACTAAATGCACCTTAATGGATGCATACAATAAGCCATAGTTCACACAAATACTTCAAGACCAGAGTGCTATTAACCTCAATGGATCCTCTGTTTCCATTTAGACATCACTTAGAAAACTTCATCCATTTGTAAACATAAGATTTTCTAGTAGCAGGATTTCTGGCCTCCTTCAATACTTGCTGCATACTTGCTGCATATCCTCATGAAACAAGTGCCTAAACAGAGTCAAGACTGAATCATCCAGGCTGCCAATTAAGTGTCTCCAAATTGGGGCACTCCAGTTACCTGAGACTGTTTGAGAAGATCTACCATGTGGGGAAATCTGTGATAATTGCCCTTGGCCAATACCATTAAAGTACAATTGTGTACACTTACAATAAATGTAGATGTTCGAGTTTATTCACTGTTGCAGTCATTACATTTGGGTAATCTGCTGGCAGGTTGCCCTCAGTCGGCCTGAATAACAAAGTCTTGGGTCCTGCGTCGGTTGCTGTCTCCTCTTCCATGACGTCAGGTCATCAGGGGTATAAAACATGCAGCAAATGCCACCAGTAGCTGCTCAGACTTTCTTAGAGATTTTGTCCTGTTTAAATAGAATCTTAGTTGTCTGTGTATATCCAATGCATGCAGAATCCGCTCCCACTTGTTCTGCGGATTTGGGAAGAAAGTTGGCAGGTGAATGGTCTGGTTAAGAGCTACACTGGATACCACCTTAGGCATAAAAGAAGGATTGGTCCTGAGGGCCACCCAGTCCGGGTGAAAAATAATGAAAGGCTCCACTGCCATGAGAGCCTGTAATTCTGAAACCATTCTAGCTGAAGTGACAGCCAAAAGAAAAGCTGTCTTCCAAGAAATAAATTTTATATCCGCAGTAGCTGCTGGTTCAAACGGAGGTAGGGTGAGTTTTTCCAGCACAAAATTGAGGTCCCATGCAGGAGTTGGCGCTCTCCTGGGAGGCCTTAAAATTTTGGCCCCTCTGAGGTAGTGTTTTAGCAGTGGATGAGAAAAGAGGGGAGGCTCTGTGTTGTAATGAGCCGAGATGGTAGAGGTATGGATTTTTATTGAAGAAAAAGATAGGCCCTTGTCAAGCATCTCAGTTAAGTATTGTAAAATCTGAGGAATATTGGGCTTTGCTGTGTCTATTCCTTGTGCTTGGCTCCAAGCACAGAATCTTCCATTTATCAGCATAAGATTTTCTAGTACTAGGCCTTCTGGCTTCCAAAATGACATCCATCACAGGTTTACTGAGAGATGTGGTTGGTAAATTTAGTTGATTAGCCACGCTGCAAGATTCAAAGTTTGGAGCTGAGTGTGTAGAATTTGATAGTTCTGCTGAGACAATAGGTGAGGTGTATGAGGCAAGTACCACGGAGGAAGGTGTGACATATTCCTTAGAAGCAGGTACCAGTGTTGGCGAGGCCAGTCCGGAGCAAATAGAATCATTTTTGTTTTTTCCTGTCTGACTTTTAGTAAGACCTTGGAGAGTAGAGGCAGAGGGGAAAGGCATAGACTGATAGGTTTTTCCAGCTGAAGGATAAAGCATCCACTTTCCGTGCTTTTTTTTTGATGAGTTCTTGTGCAGAATTTGTCCAAATTATAGTTTTGGGGAGAGGCAAATACATCTATGTCTGGGCTTCCCCATTTTTCTGTTAACATGCTGAAGATTTGTGGCTCCAGTTTCCATTCGTGCGGGTCCATAAGATTTCTGCTTAGGTCATCTGCCAGAGTATTTTGCTGACCTGGCAGGAATTGAGCTCGAAGATGTATTTGGTAAGTCAAGGCTGTGTTCCACAAGGCCATGGCTAGTCTGCAAAGGGATAGGAGTGGGTAGCCCCCTGCTTGTTTATGTACCACATAACTGTGGTGTTGTCCGTCTTTATCAGTAGTTGTCCTGGATGAAGGAAGTCCTTGAAGGCTGTCAGAGCATTCTGAACTGCTAGCATTTCTTTCTGGTTGATATGGAGATGCATTTGGTTTGGGCTTCATTTGCCCTGAATGCATCTCCCTGCCAGGTGGGCCACCCAAGCATAGTCTGATGCGTCTGTAGTTAGGGTTTGGGTGGCAGGGGGTAGAATAAATGACAGTCCCTTGTTTTGGTGACATGTCTCTGCCACCAAAGAAACTCCTGCTGCAGGCAGGGAATGAGAGGAATCATTGTTTCCAGGCTGTGACAATGTTGACTCCATAAGCATTTAGGTACCATTGATGTTTCCTCGTATGCAGTCTCGCATATGGAATTAGTAGAATGCAGGATGCCATGAATCCCAAACCCTGCAGAATTTGTCTTGCAGACAGCTGGGTTTTTGTTGCCAGTATGTTGTCAATTGCATTTGTTTGTCTGGCGTGAGGTAAGCCATCTGGGCAGCTGTATTCAAGCTTGTACCCAGGAATGTCATTTTTTGAGAGGGTAACAGTTGTGACTTATTTTCGTTTATGGTGTACCCTAGGCATACTAGAAGCCTTTTCACAAATGCCAGATGTTGAAGAAGAGTGTCCTTGTCCTCTGCCTGAATTAGACAATCGTCCAGATAAGGATAAATTTGAATGTTTCTTTGTCTGCAGAATGCAATTACTGCTGCCAGGCACTTTGTAAAGACCCTGGGCGCAGTAGATAAGCCAAAGGGCAGTGTGGTAATGCTAAAAGCCTGCTTTGAAGCGGAGGTATCTTCTGCAAGATTCCCTTACTGGGATATGCAGGTATGCCTCTTTTAAGTCTAGAGTTACCAACCAGGCATTCTTGCCTAGCATAGGCAGCAGCTGTTGTAAAGTCAGCATTTTGAATTTTGGAATGTCCAGGAACGTGTTCAGAATTGATAAGTCCAGAATTGGACACCATGATTTGTCTTTTCTGGGTTCCAGGAAAAGCCTTGAATAAAATTCTTGTCCTTTTTCCACTTCTGGTACTGGTTGAATAGCCCCCATATCCATGAGGGACATGACTTGTTTCTGGGCCACTGCCCACTGGTTTGGTGGCAGATCTGGCCATCCATTTGGAACTGGCAACATGTGGAAATGAAATCTGTACCCCTGGGATACTATGTTTAATACCCACTTGTCCTGGGTAATTAAATGCCAATTTTGGGCATGAAGTGCTAGTTTCCCCCCCCCAAGGGGGCTGCCAAAAGATAAGTGCTTGGAGATGGTAGAGGTACGTCATTGAGACTGCTTACTGTAGGGTTGTGCTTTGTTACCTCCAGATTTGGATGTGGAGGCACCCTGTTGCTTTGACCTGTAAGATCCCTGTGATTGATATCTGGAGCCTTTGGAGTCCCTGGGTTTGCCCTGAGTGGCTCTGTTGGGCACAGGAAAGGACCAATTCTTAGTAGGCCAGTGCTTACTGAACCTGGGTGGCTGCACTTGCAAGAACTCTTTTACAGTTTGCATAGATTTAGGTTTGTCTTCCATTTTCTTTAAAACCTCTTCTGCCTTATTATCAAACAGACTATCATGCTATTTAGCTTTAACATGATCAGGCAGATTTTGCTCCTTGAGTCAGGTATGCCTTCTTATCACAGATCCAGTTACGGTGGCCCTGCAAGAGGCCTCCAAGGAATCAAAAATCACATTGTAAAGTATGCTTTCCAACCTCCTGTTCTGCTGAATGCAATAAATCCTGTAACTCTTTATTTTCCACACAATCAGAAATCAACATAATTTTCTGTTTCAGTAAGCCCATAACATACTGTTGATAATTAAGCATATGAAACTGGCAGTTTAAAGCCATGATTGCCAAGGTTGAAGACGTATAAACCTTCTTACCCCATCTATCTAGCGCCCTGGAATCTCTATCAGAAGGGGTAAGATTTTTGGCTGTAGAAGCCTTAACACCCTTGGGACCCTGAGAAATAGTCTCAGGATCAGCAGCAGGATTTTTGAAAAGAAATTTGTGGGAGTCAGGAACCCTGTAATATCTGTCTGGCTTACTAGGAGCTGGAGGCACGGAATCAGGAGCCATGCTTGATTCCGAGAACACATCATCAACAATGTCTAATACAGGAAGTACTGCCAAAGGCCTATGCTGAGGAAGAAGAAGAAAATCCCTAAGCCTCTTTTTTGATTCTGAGAAGTCCTGACTCTCCCAGTGAAAATGTTCTCTTAAAGTATGCAAAGTCTCTCCAAAAGAGTAATCCTCTGGAGGAGATGCAGATGGTATGGATTCCTCTGCATCAGAGTCCTCATACGGTGGAATAGAAAATTCTTGATCAGAAGAGGAATCAGAAGAAATGGAAACCTGATCTGAAGATTCATAATCAGTGCCTTGCCTAGGCCTCTTAGCAGGGGGGAGGGTTGGAAAACCCTGATCAAGGTAATTAAATCCTCAGCCATTTAGATAATTTGTTTGTTAGGCATAGGGACCTGAGCACGTGGCTCATGCGTCGTTTCTTTTAGACATAGAAGTTGATTTTGACCTTGTTTTTTATGATGGCATTGGTTTAATATAAAAATGTTGAGGCCTGAAAACACCCTCAGAAGCCGGTGCCTGCTCAGCGGCTCCAGACCCATCCAAGGGAGAGACATCCGCGGGTTCAATACTTGCAGAATCCCACGGCATACCGGACTCCAAATGGGTCTCGGTAGAGGCCTGCGACTCAAAAGTAGCAGGTATCAGGGGCTGCCAAAGTGCCTCACTGAGTACCGGCGAACTGGCGACTGGCTTAGGAGAAGCTTCGTTGTCGGTTTTGGACCTCGACGGTCTGTCTCTGTCTTTTTAAATCTTGAACCAAAATATTTAGAAGCAAAAATATACGGACACTTAATAGTGCATTGGTTAAATTTAGCACAAAACTGACAGCAAGGCACGTTGTGATCAGGGCCTAGGCAAGGGATACAGAACAAGTGAAAATCCTTATGAGGTATTTGCTTCCCACAAGTAATGAAATTATTAACTTTTACTGACATCGGTAAGGAGCAAGGAAAACGTTTCCCCAATGGGGTACTTAGCTTTAGTTTGAAGACTTCGGTTCTGAAACTTGAAAACGAAAATTTCAGGAGTCAGCCGACCGGCACTTGCGAACTGCTTCTGCTTCGGGCACCGCATGGCAAGAAAGACGGATTAAAATGGCGTCGGCCGCATGTTTTATACCCTGACGACCTGACGTCATGGAAGAGGAGACAGCAACCGACGCAGGACCCAAGACTTTGTTATTCAGGCCGACTGAGGACAACCTACCAGCAGATTACCTAAATGTAATGACTGCAACCGTGAAACACAAAGAACATCAGGAAGAAACAAGACTGCCTGGGCCAATTGAAGGTCATCACAATGATCTTTGGCATTTATCTTTGAACTTTCAAAGGTACCTTACGAATCAGTAAATGCATACAGGAACATACCCACCCAAGGGAATGAGAATGCATCTGTCCTCCAAACATGGCTGCAAGGATGTCTGGAACAGAATTTCTCCAACTTTTTGTTTTGAAAGGAAGTGAACAGATCTGTTTGAGGCAATCCCCACATCTAGACTAAATCCTAGAACACCACTGTCTTGAGCCTCCATTCGTGTGGGTCTGCCCAAGACCTGCTTAATCTGTCTGGCACAACGTTCTGCTCTGATGGTATGCATGATATCATAACAGTCAAGAGAATACTGAGAAGCATGTTCCTAGGCTACACTGCCAACCAGCACAGAGAGTAAGAGTATCCCCCTTTTTATTGAGGTACCATATCACTGTGTCATTGTATGTAACCACTAGAAGAGGACCCAGAGTCCAAAGGTGGTGAATAACTTTCAAAGCATGAATCATCACCAACATCTCCTTGACAATGATGTGCTTCTGTGCATCCTTAGGCCCCCAAGTGTCTTGCACTTGCATCCCCATTGACACAGCTATCCAGATGAAGTTGGACAAATCTATCTAGACAGACTATAATGGCAATGGGGGGGGGGGGGTAACCCCGGATCGATACTCAGTTGATCTCTTCACCACTGTAACTCTCATCTGATGAAGGGTAGCACTGGCAACTGAGTTGGAGGTGCTGAGTCCAACAATTTGTGGACATACCATTGAATTTTTTTCATGTGAAGTCAGGCCAGTGGTACTATGGCAATCATGGGTGTCATCAGTCTAAGAATTTTTTGGAATTCTCTCACAGAGGAGACATTCCTCTTGGAACAATCTAGAAACATTGTCTGGTACAACAAGACCTTGTCTTCAGGCAGAAAAGCCACTCACTTGTTGGGAGTTGATCACGCACCCTGAAAAGAAGAGTCTTTGTGAAGGTGCCACACATGACTTTCGGAGATTTAATTTAAACCCTAGATGAGAGCGTAAGACTGAGTCTTTTTCTAGCGATTCCAAATACTTGGACACAGACACTACATGGATCAGCTAGTTGTCCATGTATGAAAAGATGTGAATGCCAAAGTCCAACAGTGGGCCGCTACCAGAGCAAGGCATTCAATGAATACTACGGGTGCAGTGGATAGCCCAAAGGGCAATAGAGAATACTGATATCTCCTGAAGTGATGAGCAATGAGACTATGATGACAGGCATCATTAAATTCCAGGGTCACCATGAAGTAGCTGTCTGGCTACAGAGAAAGCACTGTCTGCAGGGCAGGCATCTTGAACTTTGGGACCTTGACAAAAGTATTCAGAAAAGAAAGGTCCAATACCAGCTTTCATGATTGCTCTTTTTTGGGAAGCAAAAAAATAATGGAGTACAAAGCTCTAATTCTTTTTGAAGGAGGGACCAGTTCTACGACTCCCGAGTCCAGTATTTGCTGCCAAATAGGAAGGAATAACAAAGTTTTGTCTGATAGATGAGGGGATGGACATGGCTGTGGTGAATACGTATTTTAAGAAGAGGGTGGAGCATAGGGTGACGTACAAGAGTGGAGGAAGATGCTCACAGGTTGATTATATACTATGTAGGAGGGCCAGTCTGAAGGAGATTGGAGACTGTAAAGAGGTGGCAGGTGAAAGTGTAGTTAAGCAGCATAGAATGGTGGTATGTAGAATGACGTTGGTGATCAAGAAGAGGAGGAGGAGTGTGAAAGCAGTGCCAAGGATTAAATGGTGGAAGTTAAAAAAGGGTGATTGTGAAGTGGAGTTTAGGGAAGAGTTAAGACAGGCACTGGGAGGCAGTGGAGAGTTACCGAATAGCTGGGTAACTACAGCAGAACTAGTAAGGGTGACTGCTAGCTTGGTGTGACATCTGGACAGAGGAAGGAGGACAAGGAGACCTGGTGGTGGAATGAGGAAGTACAGGAGAGTATACAGAGGAAGAGGCTGGCGAAGAAGAAGTGGGATTGTCAAAGAGATGAAGAAAGTAGACATGAGTATAAGGAGATGAGGCGCATGGCAAAGAGAGAGGTGGCGAAAGCTAAGGATAGGGCATATGGAGAGTTGTACGAGAGATTGGACACTAAAGAGAGAGAAAAGGACCTGTACCGATTAGCTAGACAGAGGGACAGAGCTGGGAAAGATGTGCAGCATGTAAGGGTGATAAAGGATAGTGAGGGAAAGGTACTCACAAGAGAGGAGAGTATGTTGAGTAGATGGAAAGAGTATTTTGAGAGGCTGATGAATGAAGAGAATGAGAGAGGGAGAAGGTTGAATGATGTGGGGATAGTTCAGGAAGTGAAACAGATTAGCAAGGAGGAAGTAAGGGCAGCTATGAAGAGGATGAAGAATGGAAAGGCTGTTGGCCCAGATGACATACCAATGGAAGCATGGAGGTGCTTAGGAGAAATGGCAGTGGAATTTCTAACTAGATTGTTTAATGAAATTTTGGAAAGTCAGAGGATGCCTGAGGAGTGGAGAAAAAGTGTTTTGGTACCTATCTTTAAGAATAAGGGTGATGTGCAGAGCTGCAGTAACTACAGAGGGATAAAACTGATTAGTCACAGCTTGAAGTTATGGGAAAGAGTAGTGGAAGCAAGGTTAAGAAGGGAGGTGGTGATTAGTGATCAGCAGTATGGTTTCATGCCAGGAAAGAACACTACAGATGCAATGTTTGCTCTGAGAGTGTTGTTGGAGAAATACAGAGCAGGTCAGAACGAGTTGCATTGTGTCTTTGTAGACATGGAGAAAGCATATGACAGGGTACCTAGAGAAGAGTTGTGGTATTGTATGAGGAAGTCGGGAGTGGCAGAGAAGTACGTAAGAGTGGTAGAGGATATGTACGAGGGTAGTGTGACAGTGGTGAGGACTGCAGTGGGAGTGACAGATCCGTTTAAGGTGGAGGTGGGATTACATCAAGGATCAGCTCTGAGTCCTTTCTTATTTGCAGTGGTGATGGACAGGTTGACAGATGAGATCAGACAGGAGGCCCCGTGGACTATGATGTTTGCAGATGACATTGTGATCTGTAGTGAGAGTAGGAATCAGGTTGAGGAGACTCTGGAGAGGTGGAGATATGCTCTAGAGAGCAGAGGAATGAGGGTCAGCAGGGCTAAGACAGAATATATGTGTGTAAATGAGAGGAGGGTAGAGGAATGGTGAGGATGCAGGGAGTAGAGTTGGTAAAGGTGGACGAGTTTAAGTACTTGGGATCAACAGTTCAGAGTAATGGTGAGTGTGGAAGAGAGGTGAAGAAGAGAGTACAGGCAGGATGGAATGGGTGGAGAAGAGTGTCAGGAGTGATTTGTGACAGACGGGTACCAGTAAGAGTGAAAGGGAAGGTCTACAAGAGGGTAGTGAGACCAGCTATGTTATATGGGTTGGAGACAGTGGCATTGACAAAAAGGCAGGAGTCAGAGCTGGATGTGGCAGAGTTAAAGATGTTAAGATTTGCAATCGGTGTGACTAGGATGGATAGGATTAGGAATCAGTATATTAGAGGGTCAGCTCATGTTGGACAGTTTGGAGACAAAGCAAGAGAGACGAGATTGCGTTGGTTTGGACGTGCTGAGGAGGGATGATGGGTATATTGGGAAAAAGATGCTAAGGATGGAGCTGCCAGGTAAGAGGAATAGAGGAAGGCCTAAGATAAGGTTTATGGACGTGGTGAGAGAGGACATGCAGGTGGTTGGTGTGACAGAGCAAGATGAAGAGGATAGGAAGAAATGGAAAGAGATGATCCGCTGTGGCGACCCCTAACGGGAAAAGCCGAAAGAGAATGATGATGTCTGATAGATGAGGGGGAATTCACCTGAGTGGAGGGGGGTGGTCTTTCCACTGCTATTTGTAACCCCTGCTGACAATATTCAGCATCCATTTGTCAAAAACCACTAATGGCCAGGCTGCCTTGTTGAGAGCTAACTTGAGAGACAAGGCACTTGAAGGGGGATTTAATAAAGGTGGATACCGCACTTTGGCATAGTCATAAGTTAGGAGGGGAGGTATCCTTTTTAGGAAAGGAACCATTCTTGTTTGGCTTGGTGGAATTATTGTCCTGCCATTTCCTTTCACTGCGTGGGTTCTTGTTCCACTGGGGCTTCTGTTTGTTAGGCCTCCAAAATAAATATGGAATATTTTCAACACTCCTTACATAAACTTAACTGTGTTATCTCACTGTTTAAGGATCTGATTAGCTGTTGTACCAAATACATAACCAGACTCAAGATGAGCATTCAAAATCTCATTTTTTAACTTTTCAGAAAAGTTCTGGGAGTGCAGCCAGGAATACCTCCTAATCATCAATGATAATGTTGCATTTCTAGAAATAGTATAAGCCCAATTCAAGGCACTTTTTAAGGCATGTTTTGACACTGGAGAAACATTGGAGACAATATCTTTAACATGGACCTTTTCACTCTTTACGCAACAATGCAGCAAACTCATCGAAACTGTACACACATCTTGACACAAACTTCCCCATAAAACACGGGTAAACACTTTAAAAGCTACCGTGCTGGACTGCACTGACTTCTTTTCGTCTGATTCTAGCCATCTGCCTAGTTTCGTTTGAAGAACCAGGTTAGAAGAAGATTCTTGTTAGCAAAAGTCACTGGGGGCAGTAAACAAGGGTCTGCAGACAAAGGGGCTTGGGGACCAGACCATGCATACTCTAAATTTCTTAAACATTTTCTTAGGCAAAGCCTCAGTAGGGAGATGGGAACTACAAGCTTTTCTGAAGCCTCCCAAGCTGTTATTAATGGAGGAAAGGTTTCAAAGTAGGGGGCTTTATCCTCCAAGAAATCATAAACCCTATTAATATTGGGGAAACCAGGGACAGCATACAGTTGAATACATCTCTAAATTTAGCCAACATCTGGGAAAAAAGAAAAACATCTGTTTGGGTACCTGTAACTACTTAACATAAGAAAAACTCAAATGATCCGACTCTGACAGGTCAGAATCATTAGATGCAGAATCTCCTTCAAAAGGAGGTTCCTTAGCAGACTGATCAGTAGTGGAAGCTGTGGCGCTACTCATAATCCAGGAATGCACCTATAATCAACTGCATTAACAATGGATCTAGCCATAGCTATCATCTCAGATGAAAAAACAGAGACTGCTGTCCCAGCACCTGGTGAGTCCTCTATCTCTTTCTGGCAAGCACCTACACTACACTAGTGGAAGGATCCTCTGGAGGAAAATATCATTATTGGCAAATAGATTCTGCACTCCTGATTTCCTCTGCACCTAAAAGGCCTGGTTCTACCAAGGCAATGGTACAGCCCAGAGGATGAGTCTGGCCCTCATGTCACACACAGGTGTGGTACTACAACCATCCCAGGAGACATGGATATAATAGAAGGCAAGGGCTAAGGCTAGGGCTACTGCTGAGGCTTTTTTTAGCTAAGCTTTCGTTTTTCAGGTGCAGATCCCTGAGTCTATCAAGTCTGGTAACAAGAAACTAGCCAGCTCATTACCAAATACTGGCTGCACTGTCAGCTCAGTAAGAAGATGGATAAATCCTACTATTCTCTCTATGAACAGCAATCTAAAGATTTTTTCTGTAGGGATAATATTCTTAAAACTGGACTGAGAAATGACAGTATTTTCAGTAAAACTGTTCCTAGCATAACATACAAGCACAAAAGTCTCCTGATTTTGTAAAAAAAGGCTAGTTTCAGTGTAAATTAATTGATACAGTCTAAAACTTTTAGTTATGTACTTACCATAACTTTAGATGTTTGGGATCCATCTCGCCTACATTCTGTACTGATGGGCTCGGAGCCGATCCTCGGCTCTGACTCAGCACGCTATGCTATAGAGCGAAGCCTCTTATTGGCTGAGCTATTCTCTATCCCAGGATGCACCACCACTAATCCCCCAGATCTTGTTTGTCCGCATTCATGCACACACACATAACTGTTTATATAACATTGCCAGATGTTTCAAGATGAAACAATAGAATTCGGACCGTCCGATCTCTTCTGATCTCCAAGGCAGGGGGAAAGAGGGTGGGTTATTAGGAATGTAGGCGAGATGGATCCCAAACATCTAAAGTTATGGTAAGTACATAACTAAAAGATGTTATGTGATCCTATCTCGCCTACATTCTGTACTGATGGGACAGCGTCCCTAGCACCTAATTCCTGGGTGGCTCACTGGAAAACACTCCTGAGCACTGTGGAACCAAATGAAGCTCGCCCCCGAGATGCCACATCCAATTTGTAGTGGGAAATGAAAGTGTGCGGAGAAGACCACGTAGCCGCAGCACAAATGTCACTAATGGCAAGCTTAGAATGGAATGCTATTGAAGTAGCCATAGCTCTAGTAGAGTGAGCTTTGACAGAGGTTGTAAGCTCTTTATTAGAAGAGGAATAAGCTTGACTAATACAGTCCCTGATCCATTTGGCAATAGTGACCTTTGTGACGGCTTTGCCCAATTTATTATCCGAAAAGGACACAAACAATTGATCTGTTTTCCTTGTTTGTTGGGTCCTGTCTAAATAAAAACGCAATTGCCTGTGAACATCCAATGTGTGGAAGATGTATTCCGCTTTGAGTACTTTGGAAAGAAAACTGGAAGTTCTAATGACTGTTGCAGGCAAAAACTGGAACAAACTTTAGGGACAAAGAATGGATTAGGCCTGAGGGATACTCTATCTTTGTGAAAAACCAGGTATGGTGGTTTTACAGATAGAGCTTGAAGCTCTGAAACCCTTCTGGCAGAAGTAATCGCGACCAGAAAGGCAGTTTTCCAAGACAGAAATTTCAAATCACATGTTGCTGCCGGTTCGAAGGGGGAGGAGGTTAAGGCACGTAATACCACATCGAGATCCCACGGAGGAGCAGGATGAGAAATCGGAGGTCGTAAAAGCGCAGCACCTTTCATGAAGGTTTTACACAATCTGTTGCTCACTAAAGGTGGGTTTATAGATTCATGAAAATTGGAAATAGCTGCCAATTGGACCTTGATGGTAGAGACGGAAGAACCTTGATTGAATAGGGAAGTTAGAAATTTCAGGACTTCTGATACAGGAATAGTGATGGGATCCAGACCCCGGAGTTGAGTCCAAATAGCAAATCTCTTCCATTTGCTAGTATACAATTTCTTAGTGGCAGACTTGTGGGCCGATGATAAAATATGTATGACTTCCGGGTCTAAGGTATGATTCCTGACTATAGTCGGAAGAGGAGGAGCCAAGCTGTTAACTTCAAAGTGTGAAGGGACTGGTGGAGTTGTCCCGACTGATGAATTAATAGGTCTGGGATCTGATCCAGGAACCATGGACCGTCCAGTGCATATTTCCGAAGATAGGGGAACCATACCTGACGAGGCCAGTAAGGGGCAACTAAGATCATTTTGCTCCCCAAGTGAGATGCCTTTTGGATCATTCTGGGAAGGAGGGGAACTGGAGGGAAGGCGTATAGCAAGCCGGTGGGCCAAGGATGGGCTAATGCGTCCATAGGACTCTCCCCCGGAGCTGGAGTGAGAGAGAAGAACTTTCTGCACTTGGCGTTCAGCGGGTTGCAAAGAGGTCGCAACAAGGAGTTCCCCATCTGCTGAAGATCTGAGTTGTCACTGCATCGTTCAGAGACCACTCGTGAGGAGAGAGGATAGTTCTGCTTAGTCTGTCGGCTATCACGTTGGATTTGCCAGGGATATGAGTTGCTACCAGAAAACGTCTGGTCGCCACTGCCCATTCCCAAACTCTCATGGCCTCTCTGCAAAGAGGGTAGGATCTGGTCCCTCCCTGCTTGTTCAGATACCAGACTACTGACATGTTGTCAGAGTGAACGGCAATTACGCCCTGAGGGAGGTAATCGTGGAGGGCTTGTAGAGACATAAGCACCGCCCTCATTTCTAAAATGTTGATATGAAGGAGACTCTCTTCTGAATGCCATTTGCCTTGGACTGACCTGCCCAGGGAATGCCCCCCCCCACCCCATCTGGGAGGCGTCCGTAGTCAAAGTGGTTATAGGAGGAGGTGGAACAAAGGGTCGTTCCTGATCCAGATTGGAGGGCACCAGCCACCAGCGAAGGTCCCGTTTGCAGGTTTCCGTGATCCGTATGAGGTGACTGAGAGGGAGATCCTGAAAGGACCACTGTGTCGAAACGAGCCACTGGAGAATTCTCATATGCAATCTTGCTAGGGGGACTAGAATAACAGTGGCCGACATAGAGCCCAATAGCTGCAGGACCATCCTGGCTGGAGCTTTGGATCTGAGAAGCAAGGCTCGGACTTGAGCCTGTATAGTCTGTATCCTTTCTGTAGGAAGATAGACCCGCATTCGGTTTGAGTCTATTTCTACTCCGATGAACCTTATGCGCTGAGATGGCAGCAACACAGACTTTGGCCAATTGAAGGTGATTCCAAGGGAAGTGCCTAGTGATATTGTGGCTTGTAGGTTCTGCAATAGTAGACGCCTGGAGGTGGCAGTTAGGAGCCAGTCGTCCAGATACGGAAACACCTGGAATCCTAGACTCCTCAGGTGAGCAGTCACGACTGCCAAACATTTGGTGAACACCCTGGGGGCTGTGGTGAGACCAAAGGGCAGTGCAGAACTGAAAATGACTGTCTCCCAGGCTGAAGCGCAAATGTCTCCTGGACGCCTGATCTACCAGGATGTGGTAATAGGCGCCCTTGAGATCTATGGAGCACATCCAAACACCTTTCTCCAGCAGTGGGAGAATGGATTGTAAGGTGACCATTCGGAACTTGGACTTTTTGACTGAATGATTTAGGATGCTGAGATCCAAAATGGGCCTCAAGTCCCCGGTCTTTTGGCACCAAAAGAATCTTGAGTAAGTCCCTAATCCGATCTGGTCTGCGGGGACCGGTTGGATGACTCCTTTTTGAAGCAGCTTTGAGACTTCTAAGGCTGCCATTTCCCGTTGACTGGGTGGCGGGTCTGGGATTTTCTTGGACGGAGGTGGGGAGTGAGAAAAAGGGATGGCGTAACCTCCGGCGATGATTCGAAGCACCCATCGGTCCTGAGTGATACCTTCCCAGGCTTTTAGGTGCCTCGAAAAACGACCCCCGACTGGCTCCGGAGCTGCACAGTCGGGCAATCCTTCAGGGATTGTGGAAGGCTGAAGAGCCACGAAAGGACTCGCGGTCTCCAGTGTTGCGGGGCCCTCTTCCGCCTCTGGGACGGCGTCTTCCAGAAAAATTTCCCCCTCCTCTGCCTCTAGAAGGGGGATCGTCCTGCTGCGAGGGATAAGACTTCTGGGATTTACGGAACCACATTTTCCCTCCTCTTTTAGCCTTGGGATAAGGCCGAAAGGGAGTGGAAAATCGTGCCCCTATGGCAGTCAAAGTCTTACCTTCTTGCTCGCAGCGGGTCAATGTGTCCTTTACCTTGGGTCCAAACAAAGAGGACCCATCAAAGGGAGCGTCGGCAAAGGAAGACTTAAAGGCTTCCGCAAAATGACACAGGCGGAGCCAGGCTTGCCTCCGTAGAGCAACACCCGTACCCGCCGCTCTACCCGCCCCCCTTGGCCGCATATGAAATGAGCCTCATGGACGAGTTTGATATCGATGACAGCGTAGCCAACTGAGAGCCAACCGTCTGGGCCAGCTGCTCAGGTAGGTTACCCAAGAGGGTATCTGAAAGCTCCCTGATCAGATCCCTCTGAAATCTAGTGAAGTGCGTTAAATAGTTCAGGGACCTTAAGGTAAAGGCCGCTGAACTAAGGGTGCGCTTCCCGTACCGATCCATGCTCCTAGACACCTTATTAGGAGGATGGACGGACGTTGAAGCCTCTGCTACATCTTGTTGAGTAGCAGATGCCACCACCAAGGCATCTACAGACACACCTTTGGTCAAAAACACCTTCTCTGGGGGTGCTGATAAGAACTTGGGCAAGCAGGCACCGGTTCCACAGAGTCTGGATGTTCCCACACCCTTCGACAGATCAAATCTAGGAGCTCGTCGAAGGGCGGAGACACCCAAGAGGCAGAGGGCTGAGCCCCGAAGGCCTTGAGGAACACCGACTCGTCAGCAGAAGGGGGTTTGGAATGCCAGCCGCCTCGTTGTTTGAGGGCTTCCAAGATGTCTGCAAAGGAGACATCATCTGAGGACGACTTAGGGGACCCCTCTGCATCATCAAGATCGGTGTCCGATGTGAGAGACTCATCGGGGGAGTCGACGTGCTTCATCTTGCACGGTCTTTTCCTTGGGGGTTCCTCTGAAGAAGCTTCAGAGGGACCTCCAGGAGGGGGGGAACCCCCACTGGGGGTGACCTCAGGCCCCGGGGCTCTGCTGTCTACGGACAGGGGGACTACCAAAGACCCAGTCTCCGTATGTAGGGAAGGTGCTGGTGAGACCGTGGAGGTAGCCAAAGAAGATTTGGCCAACGCACTCCTCATGGCCCTGAAGGCCGGACCGCCAGAATCCTGGGAAGGTCCAACCCCCGTGGTCACGACAGTAGACGGTACCCCCGCAGCCGACACACCGAGAGGAAGGCTCGGAACCGAAAACATCGGTCCCAAAGCGTCCCCCCCGGGGCCGACGGAGGAGGTCCGTGTACCGAACTCCGACTCAAGAGCCGGGGTTGGAGTAAGGGTCAGGGCCGACCCTAAAACCTCCATCGGCTCCACCAGCACCGGCTCCAACGGTGCCGAGGCTGTTGGAGGAGGAACCAGAACTTTTAGTTATGTACTCACCATAACTTCAGATGTTTGGGATCCATCTCGCCTACATTCTGACTGATGGGTTCGGAGCCGATCCCTCGGCTCCGACTCGGCACGCTTATGCTATAGAGCGAGGCCTCTAATTGGCTGAGCTATCTTTATCCCAGGATGCACCACCACTAATCCCCCAGATCTTGTTTGTCCGCATTCATGCACACATGCACAGCTTGTTTATATAACATTGTTAGATGTTTCAAGATGAAACAACAGGATTCGGACCTTCTGATATCCTCTGATCTCCAAGGAAGGGGAAGGAGGGTGGGTTATTAGAATGTAGGAGATGGATCCCAAACATCTGAAGTTATGGTGAGTACATAACTAAAAGATGTTATGTGATCCTATCTCGCCTACATTCTGACTGATGGGACAGCGTCCCTAGCACCTAAATCCCGGGTGGCTCATTGGAAAACACTCCTGAGCACTGTGGAACCAAATGAAGCTCGTCCTCTAGATGCCACATCTAATTTGTAGTGAGAAATGAAGGTGTGCGGGGAAGACCATGTAGCCGCAGCACAAATGTCACCAATAGCAAGCTTAGAATGAAATGCTACCGAAGTAGCCATAGCCCTTGTAGAATGAGCCTTGACAGAGGTGGAAAGCTCTTTGTTAGAATAAATATAAGCTTGAGTAATACAGTCCCTGATCCATTTGGCAATAGTGACCTTTGTGACCGCGTTGCCCAATTTGTTTTCTGCAAAGGACACAAACAACTGATCTGTCTTCCTTGATTGTTTGGTCCTATCCAAATAAAAACGTAACTGCCTGTGGACATCTAGTGTGTGGAAAATAAATTCCGCTTTATTGGAGTATTTTGGGAAAAAAAAACTGGGAGCTCTAACAACTGTTGCAAGCATAAAGTAGAACAGACTTTAGGAACAAAAGAAGGATTTGGTCTGAGGGAAACCCTGTCTGTATGAAAAACCAAGTACGGGGGTTTCACTGACAAAGCTTGAAGTTCTGAAACCCTTCTGGCTGAAGTAATTGCCACTAGAAAGGCTGTCTTCCATGATAGAAACTTTAGATCACAGGTAGCTGCCGGTTCAAAGGGGGAAGAAGTCAAGGCACGTAATACTATATCGAGATCCCATGGAGGTGCAGGATGAGAAACAGGAGGTCTTAATAGAGCAGCACCTTTCAAGAAGGTCTTACACAACCTGTTGCTCATTAAGGGTGGGTCTACGGATTCATGAAAATTAGAAATCGCTGCCAATTGTACTTTGATGGTAGAAACAGAAGAGCCTTGGTTGAAAAGAGAGGTCAGGAACTTGAGTACTTCTGCCACGGGAGTAGAAATGGGGTCCAGGCCCCGGAGTTGAGCCCAAATAGCAAACCTTTTCCATTTGCTAGAATACAGTTTCTTCGTAGCAGACTTGTGGGCTGAAGACAATATGTGCACTACATCTGGGTCTAGTGCATGTCTCCTGACTATGGTCGGAAGAGGAGGAGCCAGGCCGTCAATTTTAATGTGTGTAGGGACTGGTGTAGTAGTCCTGACTGATGAATCAGTAGGTCTGGGACCTGGTCCAGGAACCATGGACCTTCCAGAGCATGTTTCCGAAGATAGAGAAACCAGACTTGACGAGGCCAGTAAGGAGCAATTAAGATCATCTTGCTCCCTAAGAGAGATGCCTTCTGAATTACCCTGGGTAGGAGAGGAACTGGAGGGAAGGCATAAAGCAGGCCGGTGGGCCAGGGATGGACTAACGCGTCCATAGGGCTCTTCCCCGGAGCCGGGGTTAGGGAGAAAAAAATCTTTGCACTTCGCATTCAGAGGAGTCGGGAAGAGGTCACAGCACGGAACTCCCCATTTGCTGAATATCTGTCTTGTAATAGTCATGTTCAGAGACCATTCGTGAGGAGAGAGGATGGTTCTGCTCAATCTGTCGGCTATGACATTGGATTTGCCCGATATGTGAGTAGCCACTAGGAAGCGTTTGGTCGAGACTGCCCATTCCCAGACTCTCATCGCTTCTCTGCAAAGAGGATAGGATCTGGTCCCTCCCTGTTTGTTCAGGTACCAGACAACTGACATGTTGTCTGAGTGAACAGCAATTACACCCTGAGGGAGGTAATAGTGAAGGGCTTGAAGGGACAGGAGTACTGCCCTCATTTCTAGGATGTTTATGTGGAGAGAGGTCTCTTCCGGATGCCATTTGCCCTGGGCTGACCTGCCCAGGGAATGCCCCCCCCCACCCCGTCTGGGAGGCGTCCGTGGTCAAAGTGGCCGCCGAAGGAGGAAGAACAAAGGGTCGTCCCTGATCCAAATTGTAGGACACTAGCCACCAGCGAAGGTCCCGTCTGCAAGATTCTGTGATCCATATTAGATGATTGAGAGGGAGTTCCTGAAAGGACCACTGAGTTGAAAGAAGCCACTGGAGGATTCTCATGTGTAACCTTGCCAAGGGAACTAGCAGAACTGTGGCAGACATCGATCCCAACAGCTGCATGACCATTCTGGCTGGGGCTTTGGACCTGGGGAGTAAGGCTCGAACCTGATTTTGTATGATCTGAATTCTGTCTGCAGGTAGATAGACCCGCATCTGGTTTGAATCTATCTCTGCCCCTATGAATCTTATTCTATGAGATGGCCGTAACACAGACTTTGGCCAAATGAAGGTGATTCCGAGGGAATTGCCCAGTGATGTTGTGGCTTGCAGGCTCCGTAGAAGTAGATGTTTGGAGGTGGCAGTTAGAAGCCAGTCGTCTAGGTACGGAAACACCTGGAATCCTAGACTCCTCAAGTGAGCAGTCACTACTGCCAAGCATTTGGTGAACACCCTGGGGGCTGTGGTGAGACCAAAGGGCAGCCATGAACTGAAAATGACTGCCTCCTAGGCTGAAGCGCAAGTGTCTCCTGGACGTTTGATGTATTTTGATATGGTAATACGCGTCCTTGAGGTCTATGGAGCACATCCAAACACCTTTCTCCAACAATGGGAGAATGGTTTGTAAAGTGACCATTCGAACTTGGACTTCTTGACTGAACGGTTTAGGTTGCTTAGGTCCAAAATGGGCCTCAAGTCCCCGGTCTTTTGGCACCAAAAGAATCTTGAGTAAGTCCATAATCCGATCTGGTCTGCGGGACCGGTTGGATGGCTCCTTTTGCAGCAGTTTTGAAATTTCTACGGCTGCGTATCCCGTTGACTGGGTGGCGGGTCCGGGATTCTTTTGGACTGAGGGGGACAACAGAATGGGATGGAGTAACCTCCGGCGATAATTGAAGCACCCATCGGTCCTGAGTGATCCCTTCCCAGGCCTTCAGGTGCTTCGGCGACCCCGACTGGCTCCGGAGCAGCACAGTCGGGCAATCCCTCAGGGACTATGAAAGGCTGAAGAGCCACGAAAGGACTCGCGGTCTCCAGTGTTGCGGGGCCTCTGCCGCCTCTGGGACGGCATCTTCCTGATGAATTTCCCTCCTCTGCCTCTGGAGGGGAGCCTTCCTGCTGAGAGGGGTAAGACTTCTGCGATCTCGAACCACATCTTCCCTCCTCTTTAGCCTTGGGATAAGGCCGAAGGGAGTGGAAAATCGTGCCCCTACGGCAGTCAGAGTCTTACCCTCCTGTTCACAGCGGGTAAGTGTGTCTTTCACCTTGGGCCCAAACAGGAGGACCCATCAAAGGCGTCGCAATGAAGACTTGAAGGCCTCCGAAATGACACAGATGGAGCCAGGCTTGTCTCCGTAGAGCAATGCCTGTACCGCTCTACGCCTTCGCCGCATACAAAATGAGCCTCATGGACGAGTTCGAAATGGGTGACATTGTAGCCAGCTGAGATCCAACCGTCTGGGCCAGCTCCTCAGGCAGGTTACCTAAGAGGGTATCGGATAGCTCCTTAATCAGATCCCTCTGGAATCTCATAAAGTGCGTCAGGTAGTTCAAAGACCTCAGGGTAAAGGCCGCTGAACTAAGGGTGCGCTTGCCGTACCGATCCATGCTCCCAGACTCCTTATTAGGAGGATGGACGGACGTAGAAGCCTCTGCTACATCCTGCTGGGTAGCAGATGCCACCACCATAGCATCCACAGCCACACCTTTCGTAAGGAACTCTCTATCTGGGGGCGCCGAAAGAAATTTGTTTGGACGAGTGGGCACCGGTTCCACAGAGTCCGTGTGTTCCCACGCACTTCGACAGATCAAATCCAAGAGTTCGTCGAAGGGCGGAGACACCCAGGAGGCGGAGGGCTGAGCCCTGAAGGCCTTCAGGAACACCGACTCATCAGCAGAGGGAGGTTTGGACTGCCAGCCGCCTCGTTGTTTTAGGGCTTCCAGGATGTCTGCAAAGGAGACATCATCCGAGGACGTCTTGGAGGACCCCTCTGCATCATCGAGATCAGTGTCAGATGTCAAAGACTCGTCAGGGGAGTCAACGTGCTTCCTATTGCACATTTTCTTCCTGGGAGGTTCTTCCGAAGAGGCTTCAGAAGGACCTCCAGGAGGGGGAGAAACCCCAGCAGGGGTAACCTGAGGCCCAGGGGCTCCGCTGTCTGCAGACAGGGGAACTGCCAATGACCCAGTCTCCAAATGTAGGGAAGGAGCTGGGGAAACTGTGGAGGTAGCCAATGAAGATTTGTCTAGAGCACTCCTCACAGCCCTGGGAAGGTCCCCCCTCCGTGGCCACGACAGTGGACGGTACTCCCGCCGCCGACGCACCAAGAGGGAGACTTGGGACCGAAGGTATCAATCCCGAAGCCTCCCCCCCAGGGCCGAAGGAAGAAGTCCGTGCACTGAACTCCGACCCAAGAGCCGGAGTCGGAGCAAGGGTCGGGCCTGACCCTAACACCTCCACTGGTTCCACCAACACCTGCTCCAACGGTGCCGAAGCTGTTGGAGGAGGAAGTACAGTAAGGGAGTGGACCATCGGCTCCGAAGCCAAATGGGCTGGAGCCAAAACCATCTTTTGGAACATCGGAGACTGGAAGAGTTGAAGGAGCACCCTGTCGATGTCCGAATCAGACATCCTGGAAGATTTCTCCATCGGCTCCGAAGGGCTTGGGGACCGGCTCCGAAAGGACTCAACAATTATCGGCTCCGAGGAAACCTTCAAAGAAATTTCCCTCTGTGCTGATAAGGACTTCGGCTCCGAGGGGGAAGTGTCTGAGCCGATGACCCTTATCGGCTCCAATATCAGTGGAGCCGATGAGGGTGACCCACCTCTCGATGCCCCAGACCTCGGCTCCGAAACCAGAGGGGTCGAGGCTGGAGGCATCGAGGCAGACCGTTCGACCCCGGCTCCGAAGTCCGTGGAGCCGATGGAGAAGTCTGCTTAGTCTTCTTAGCCGTCGGATCCGACTGACTGGTCGGAGCCGGCGCTTTCCTCTTTTTAGAAGGAGGAGAGGAAGACAAAGCCTCCTCAAAGGAAGGCTTAATTAATCCTTTGAGGATTAATTTGTTTTTCCTCTCCTGGAGGACTCTGGAGGAAAACGCATGGCATACACTGCACGATTCCTGTAGATGTTTGGCGCCAAGACAATAGACGCACGAGGAGTGGTCGTCCGTTATGGACATTTTGAACCCACACCTCGTGCACTTTTTAAACCCGGAGGGTTTATGTTCTTTAGACATAATGTAGAAAAAATATACCACAATAGTAGATTAAGGGTTTTATACACAGGAACAAAAAACACTAACTCCGAAATATTAACTAAAGAACTTTTCTACTTTTTTTTTTTTTTTTTTACACAATAAAGAAAGGAAAAGGGAAACAAGGAGGGTCAAGACCCTCTAACTCAAACGGGTACTTGACCCACACACAACCACTAAAGTAGTTAGTACAGGGGAAGGCCCCTCTAACTTAAACGGAACCTTCTCTGACAGGAAATTTTAAGCAAAACTCAATGAAACAACAAGAAACACACTCGTACACAAAAAAAAAGCCGTTAAAACAGCTTTTGGGTTGAAATGAGTGAACTACTGACAGGAAAAGAGACTATAAATATAGTACTTAGCCCAGCCAATGTTGAGACCACGTCCAAGCTCTGTAAGCGGCAAACGAGATCTGGGGGATTAGTGGTGGTGCATCCTGGGATAAAGATAGCTCAGCCAATTAGAGGCCTCGCTCTATAGCATAAGCATGCCGAGTCAGAGCCGAGGGATCGGCTCCGAACCCATCAGTCAGAATGTAGGCGAGATAGGATCACATAACATCTACAGGGTGGGCCATCGGCTCCAAAGCCCAATGGGCTGGAGCCGAAACTAATTTCTGGAATACAGGAGACTGAAACAGTCTTAGGAGCACCCTGTCGATGTCCGAATCCGACATCTTGGAAGATCGGGAGGAAACCGACCGGGTCCGAACTGACTTCTCCATCGGCTTCGAAGGACTGGGGGACCGACTCCGAATAGACTCTACCAGTATCGGTGCCGAGGGAGATTCCAAAACAATTTCCCTCGGTGCCGAGGAGGGCTTCGGCGCCGAAGGGGAAGAGTCTGAGCCGGCAACCCTCATCGGCTCCAAAATCAGTGGAGCCGATGAAGGTGACCCACCTCTCGAAGCCACAGCCATCGGCTCCGAAACCAGAGGAGTCGAGACTGGAGGCATCAAGGCAGACCGTTCCGCCCTCGGCTCCGAAGTCCGTGGAGCCGATGGAGAAGCCTGCCTAGATTTCTTAGCAGTCGGTTCCGACGGGCTGGTCGGAGTCGACGCTTTCTTTTTCTTAGCTGGAGAGGAAGAGGAAGATAAGGCCTCCTCGAAGGAGGGTTTGATAAGCCCTTTGAAGATTAATTTATTCTTCCTCTCTTGGAGGACCCTAGAGGAAAAAGCGTGACACGCTGCAAGACTCCTGTAGGTGTTTGGCGCCTAAACAGTACACGCACGAGGAGTGATCATCAGTGATGGACATTTTATAATTGCACCTCGTGCACTTCTTGAATCCTGAGGGTCTATGCTCTTTGGACATAATGCCTGTAAACCACAATACTATGTATGTCACTAAAGAAAGATTTCAACAACAATAAAACCTTTTTTTTTTTTTTTTTTAAACGAAAGGCCAAAATTAACAAGTACAATACAAGTACAAGTACAAACACCAAAAAGGAGGGCCAAGAACCCTCTAACTTAAACAGGTACTTGACCTCTCTAAAAATAAGAAAACTCACTAAAGAATAGGGGAAGGCCCCTCTAACTTAAACGGAAACCTTTCCCTAATCAATCACACAAAATTTACCACAAAATGTTACCAAAAACACACTGATACACAACGATAGCTGTTAAAACAGCTTTTGGGTAAAGAACAAAGAATTTCCTAACAGGAAAACTTTAAGAAAAAACAGCACTTAGCTCAGCCAAGTTTGAGACCACGTCCTAGCTTGTAAGCGGCAAACGAGATCTAGAGGATTAGTGGTGGTGCATCCTGGGATAGAGAATAGCTCAGCCAATAAGAGGCTTCGCTCTATAGCATAGCGTGCCGAGTCGGAGCCGAGGATCGGCTCCGAGCCCATCAGTACAGAATGTAGGCGAGATAGGATCACATAACATCAATATTATATAAGAAGTAAATCATACACTGATGAAAAAAATCCTATCAGAAATCTTTAACATACAAAAATGGTGCCAAAAACAAACTGCAGTCTGTTTCTGCAAGGGTTACTCTAACGGCTGTACTCTATAGAATGTGAGTTTCAGTAACACAGTTCCAAGTATAAAATACATGAAAGGTCCCTAATTTTTTGTAACAAAAAAACCTAGTTTCAGTCAAAATGAATGGATATAATGTAAAACAGTATTAGACAATAAATAAATTATAAACCGTTGATAAATTCCTGTCAAAAATATTTAACATACAATATAATGAGAAAAATTGCTACTTAAACAAAAAAAAAATAATCAATCACCTCAAGTAATCACAACACCACGGAAAAATACAATATCAGTAGAATTTTCCTCCCAAAACATCCGAATGAAGCTTTTAATCAACAGACCTTACTGTGCTAATCAAAGTAAAATCAGAAGCATGTGCAAAATTTCTAACAAAAAAAAAAAACAGTCAAAGCAGCAGAATACACTATTCAAGTACTTATAACAAAAGGCAGAAGGAGGAAATAAAACTCAAAATGAGCTTCTTGTCTGAACTCCGCAGCTGACATCACCCAATTTGAGAGAAGCAATATCCCAAGAGATCTATCACTGGCTGTGACAGGAAAAAAAATGTCTGTGAGTGTGAAGGGCTGCCCTGGTCTTGCCAACTGACTATTTTTTCACCCATGAAAATATGCAGTGTGAGGAATTCTGAGCCTTGACAGACTGCCAGAGGGAGGGTAGCAGCAAATTAATACCCGTATGCCAGTAAGGCAGTGTGCTTGTTGAAAGCATGACTGCACCTCTGAGAAGTCATCCCAAGGGTAGAATAAGGGACAAGGTGCTGCTTCATTTGAAATTGGATGGGGGTGCAAGCAGGTTGCTTCCAGGCTTCCCCCAATGTTAGAAAATTCTGGGCAGCAGTCACATTGAGAAAATTCCATGTGAGGCATCAGTAGGCAATAAATGAGCATACCCACTAAATAAATGTTTTTCCCTGAGGTATGGCTGGCTTTAACAAAGCAGTTGTTTTCACATGTCCACTCCCAAACTCTCATGGTGCCGCAACCAAAGAGAACAGGAAGGGTACCCTTGCTTGTTCAGGTACCAAAACACTGTCAAGCATTTGGTACAGCTGACAGAGCACCCAAAGAGATGTAGTCATGAAATGTCTGCAAGGTCAAAGGGACTGCCCTCGGATGTGTAGGGTGCCCTCTGTTTACATCTAAGTCCTTTGGATGATGTGCTGCTGACAATGTCCCCACAATCCGAACACAGACACATCTGTTATAACCATCACAGATGAAATGGGGACTTGGAAAGGTCTACCCAGAGAAAGCCTGACTTGTGAATTCACCACTTGAGATTATCCATGTACTCCCTGGATGTCTTGATAGTGAAATTTAAGGGATCCAAAAGTTGATTCCACTGTACTTTGAGTGTCCACTGGAATACTCTCATGTGAAACCAGGCATTGGGGGAACCATGTAATTGGATTCTGTCATAAGCCTCTAGCTTCTGAGATGCAGGGCTACTGTCACCTATTGATTCTAAAGAACTTGTAAGGCTACTACCTGTACTGAGTGAATTTTGTCATGTGAAAGAAAAGTTTGACAAGACTAAGATCCCATCCTGCATCCAATGAATGTGAGGAACTGGTGGGCATCACCTGAGACTTCACAGTGTTTACTGCTATCCCTGTCAAACAAAAGAGAACTAGGAGGAAGTCCCTGGAGACTCTAAGACTTCCAGTAGATCGGCACTAGGAGTCAGTCTTCCATGTATGGAAAGACCTTTGTCCCATATAAACTGACATGCACTGCAACTATTGTGATGCACTTGATGAACACCTTGAGTGCTCAGATGAGTCCAAACAGAAGGGATCACAATTGCTAACACCTGACTCCTATGCAGAAGCAAAGAAACCTCTTTGACTCTTCAAATGTGTACAGAGGTGTCTTGGAGGTCTAAAGTGCACATCCAATCTCCTTCTTGCAGACTCAGCAGGATACACATCATTTTGACTATATGAAAAAGCTCTTTTGAAACAAACTGATTCAGACTGCTGAGTTTGAGAATGGGCCTGAGGCCCTGTGTATTCCTGGGAACCAAAAAGAAGCTGGAGTAAAAGCCTAGTCCTTGCTGGTCTAGTGGGACCTCTTGGATTGTGCTCTCTTTGTCTCTCTCTGTCCTCTAACAAGCTTAAAGTCCCTTTTCTTGCTGCGGCCTTCTGAGGGGATGGCATGTTTGGAAGGGGAGGGACTGTAGCCTGAGAAGAGAGATAAAGAGAACTCAGAAACCACAAGACACAACAGACGGCATCCAACTGTTCTGTGTGATGGCCTTCCATGCTGTCAAGAAGTATAGGAACAGACAACCCTCCTAAATGCCTCCACAGTAAACCAGTAGGGCAAGTCCTCATGGGGCAGAATGCTGACTCCCCTTCCAAGAGACCATTGTATCCCTGACAGTTTTGCCAAGGTTGTTCTCTTCTAGGTTGTCAGCCATTTTGAATCTTGCCATGTCCCCTGTGGTTTCTTCCAAAACCCTTGTTGATGTGTTGTCACTTGCTGTACCTAAACCACATTTGATGTGGACTCCTCTGTATTCAAGAAAAAGTACATTGTGCAGGATGAAGCTTTATCCCAACAGCAGTGCCCATCTTGCCCTCCTGTTCCTGTTATGTCATCACTTTGACTTTTACTGCTTGTCCAAACAGCATGGTTCCATTAAAGGGATGTTCATAAAAATTGCCCTTTGTGTCCTCAGTGAAATTTGGAAGCACAACCAGCCCTGGCAGTTCATCACTATGCCCATGCTCATTATCCTAGACAAACCATCCTCTGTACTGTAGGCAGTGATATACACTATAGGGTTGACAACTTTTATTACGGATTTTTCTTTAACTCCTTGCCTGAAAACCTTCCAGAGGCTTGATTGCTCTCTTTCAAAATGTCTATTTTCTATTTAGAATCTGAGCATGTGTGTCATGTAGGTCATTACCTTCAACATGAAAGTGTAAGCTGAATAAACTTACTTCCCTAGGTGGTCCATCTCTTGTGGTTCATTATGGAGGGGGTGGACAACTGAACTCAGCAGCATGACAGGCTTGTTAAGAGTAGCCACTACAGAGTCAGTCTCAAGGGAGCAAGTAAGAGATTTCCAGTGTTTAGGTGTCTGGTGGATCGTGTCACATCTTGTTGGTTTGGAAACTACTACACTGGGGTTATTCCAGTCAGACTCTTCCACCAACTGAACTGTCATGTTAGGTGGCAGAAACTACCCAAAAAAAAGACTTGGACTAGGGCAGTAAGGCAAGTCCTCAGGGAGAAGCTGCACTGATAGGAAGGCATTCTCCAGTACACATGCAGACATGAAGCGTGTATCTTAGTCCAGTTTCACTTCTGTTTCATTTGTTTTGGGGATTTCCTAAAACCTGGCATCATCTATGGGGATGGAATAAGAAGGGACAGCTCCTTATCCTGCCAACTCAACTGTCATGTTAGGTGGGGGAAACTACTCAGAAAAAAAAGATTTAGACTAGGGCAGTAAGGCATGTCCTCAGGGAGAAGCTGCACTGGTAGGAATGTCTCCTCCAGTACACATGCAGATTTGAAGTGTGTATCTTAGTCCAGTTTCACTTCTGTCCCATTTGCTTCTGGGATTTCCTAAAATCTGGCATTGTCTATGGGGATGGAATAAGAAGAGACAGCTGCTTATCCTCATTCATGTCCTGCGTGGGAGTTTCCCTTAAGGATAACGTTGGGGAGAACTCCTAATATTGAAGTAAAAATCCTCTGTTCAAACAGCTGTTTTGATGTCAAGTCTGCTGAGGTCAAGGCAGCAGTCCATAATTTGACACCTGCATTGACCTCAAAGCATCTGCTGGTGTCAACCTCGAATGTCAGTCAGAATGGGACCAAGACCTGAACAGGACAGGGTAAGGAAATGGAAAAGGCAGGGGAAGCAGTATTTGGCACAAATGCTACTCAACTTTGCGTAGTGTTAGATGGGGAATAGAACTGAGACTAAATATGTTGCACTCCTAGAAAGGCCTGCCACATCTTAAAATAATCAAGTTTAACACACTCAGAATGCCTGGACCTGGGGGGGCGTGGCCAAGGATGAACACAGGATAGCAGCAGATTTCTTCAGCTCCACCAATTTCAATACACTGATAGGAATTAATTACTTAAAAAATTAATTTTTGAAGTAATTTTCTTTCTAAATATGTTTGTTTTATATAGTTCTTGAACTATATCTAAAAAAGAAAGGAAATCTTAATAATATTCCTGTCAGAAATTACTTTGGAAATTTTCCTGTCAGTTTATCAGTCTGAAATGAGTTCCAGTAAGACAAATTCTCAAGACTCCAGCATCAAGAAAGAACTTCAGTCTCTGATAATTATAGTCCAGCAACTTACTGCTAAGATGGATAAAATGGATACTAAAATAGACACTTTCATAGAAAAAACTACAAAACAAATAGATCTGTTACATATGGACCTGCAACAACAGAAGATCCAGATGACAGGCATAGAAGAAGCTGTGAATGACATGGAAAACAGAATACAAGAAGAGGAAATCAACATTGAGTTTCTGCTGAAACAAAATACACATTTACAAACAAAGCTGGATGACCTGGAAAATAGATCTAGGCGCAATAACATTAGGATTTTTGGACTGCCAGAAAATATTGAAGGTAACAATATTACTTCTTTTTTAACAACTTGGCTCCCTAAAACTTTAGATTTACCAGAAGCATTCTCTTTTGGTATCGAAAGAGCACATAGATCTATAGCTAATACTAACTCTAACAAAACTATCCTAGATCAGTTATAGTTAGATTTCTATCATCTTTTGATAAAGAGATGGTTCTTAAATCTGCTTGGGCTAAAGCTCCTGTTAAGATTAATGAAACAACTGTGTGTTTTGACAATGACTATTCTTCCATGGTATTAGCTAAAAGAAAAGTTTTTCTGCCACTAATAAGGGAGCTTAAAAAAGCACAGTTTAAAACATACCTTCTGTTTCCTGCCAAGCTTAAAATCTTCCTTCCTGATGGTCCTAAAATTTTCGATGACTTAGACTCTGCTTTACTGTTTATCAAAAAAAAATAAGATTTTGGAAAAAATAGAAGAAATGGAATGGGCTAGTCCTTCGTTAAAGAGACTGGCAACTGAAACTTCGTGGAAGACTTCAGAGAAGAAGAAGAGACTAAAAAACAAATGATTTGTACTATGTTTTTTTTTCTCTCTCATCATTTTATTTTATTATTAATCTTTTTAAATATAGTTCCTGCATTTCCAAAAAGCAACAAATATTTTGAAAAAGATTTAATCAAAGTTAT